>NC_080740.1:71259064-71562095 GCF_020826845.1 Diceros bicornis minor | reverse complement strand
TGAGTCTTATTCCTTGATTCATGCTGACTCACTGTCAGTAACCAGCCTGCCTGTTTCATGACTCTGTGTTCTCATTCTTGTCCTCTGGTCACTTTTCTACATTTCTCTCCTCTCTTTGCCTGGCCATCTCCCCCCACTTCCCCGCCTCACCTCATTACCTCACCTTTCCAACCAAAGAACAACCCACTCTTGGGCCCTCTCACGCGCGGCCCCACACTCGTCTCATCACTGGTCCATTCTGTTCCATTCTGAAGAGGTAGTATCTATAAAAAAGGTCCACATAGCTTTTCTCAGGCTCTGACTCATTACTCATTTAGCAAACAAGAATGGAGAGGCACTCTAATTAGTGGAAAGAAGACTGGAGAGAAGCTAGGGCAAGTCCTGTAAGATTCAGTCCAGTCAGTGAACCACTCCTGGTGCCAGTTTTCTCAGTGTGATGACAAGAACACAGGCTTTGAAGTCAGATAGTCCTGGATTCAAATCCAACATTCCTTGTTACTTAGCAATTAGGGGCAAGAAAATCTCAGAGTCAGTTTCTTTATTTATACATTGAGGATGGTAATACCTTACTCAGGATTATTATAAAAGTTAAAACAGGAAAAATCTCTCATATGATACAAACACAATAGGAAGTTAATAAAAGTTTGTTAAATGAATCACAGATGAGTGTATAGTCAATAAATGACTTACTATCAGCAAAATCATTTTTAATGAAAAATTTGCTTGGCCAAGATGACTAGAAATGGCAGTTTGAAAAAAATAAGAAGTTGCTCCATTGAGCAAGGTTCCTTCAGATCCAGCTTCAAAACCTGACCGCACCACTAACCAGCTATGCTACATTTTGGCAGGTTGCTTAACCCCTAGTTTCCTAGTCCGTAAACAAATAATCCTCACTTCATCAGGCTTGTGGAGGCTTAAATGTGAAAATGCCTGGAAAAGACTTGGCACAGTGCCTGACACAGAATAAGCCCTTTATAAGTGGAAGGTGTCATTGCTAAGAGGAGTAAACGTGAAAGAGAGGGAATGGGCCCAGTTGCATTTACCTCATGCACTATTGGAAAGTCTGAGAAAATGCTTTATACCAGAAGTATATAAACACATAAGGCATTTTTTTGTGTGTGTGAGGAAGATCGGCCCTCAGCTAACATCTGCCAATCCTCCTCTTTTTGCTGAGGAAGACTGGCCCTGGGCTAACATCCATGCCCATCTTCCTCCACTTTATATGGGACGCCGCCACAGCATGGCTTGCCAAGGAGTGCATCGGTGCGCGCCCGGGATCCGAACCGGCAAACCCCGGGCCGCCGCAGCGGAGCGCGTGCACTTAACCGCTTGCGCCACCAGGCCCGCCTCCACATAAGAGATTCTTTATTACTATTATTATTGGGAATAATCATGATGGACTGAATAAGTGACTTTTATTGGAAAAAGCACAAACTCCACGAAGCCTTTCTCCAATTGTCATGTGTATATGTGCACAGATGCTCAGGAAAGGTATAGAGTTGCCTTAATTAAAGGATAATTTCTGTTGTTGCTCTGAGTGTATAAAGTCATAAAGTGCGGATGTTTAAAAGAGAGAGGCTGAAGTAATGTGTGGAGAACTTAATTGATACTCTAAAGCTGTTGATTGTAAATATGCTCAGGAGGTAGATAAGTTGGCACTGTTTTATGGGAGGAAGGTTTTTTATTGGTAATTTCATGTAATTGTGAAATTGGCAGAATCACTGGGCCGGAGGTTTTCTACGTATCTGGCAGGGAACATTTTCTGCTTCCCAAACTTGAGAAAGCCCCCTGGGAGTGGTTGGCCATGACCTTCCATTTTCTGGGTGAAGTGTTTTCTCTAAAGAGGCCAAGAGAAGGAAACAAAGTTCTTCAGAAGGAAACAGAGTCCATTGGTTGTTTTTCCAGGCTTGTTCCCACATTCCCAGGGATATTTGTGACCCATAAGCCTATATTTCTTAGGGTTCCTTCAGCTCCTGGCATCAGAAAACCCCTCTACCCAGCCACTGGCTGCTGGCTCCTTCTACTGGCTCATCTGCTCCTTCACGAATGTGGGGGGGGATGATTGCACTCTGGCTCCCAAGTTGGACTTAAGTTCAAACAACTAGCAGAGAATTGGCCTCCCAGGTGAGAGACTGTTTGGCCAGGCATCCATCATCTTTGTCTATTGGCGCACATAGTAACAACATGGCTTCCAGGGCCTTCTGAGGCAGTTTTCAGAGAAAAGTCATAGGCTGAGCAGATATCCTAATAAGTATCTACCGCATTGATGTATGGAAGATATCAAGTATTTAATTCCTAGAGATGACGACCAACCATTGACTAAAAATGTTAACAAGTGCAGAGAACACTTACCCATGGCTCCACCCCTCCTCAAGCTGAATGGAGCTAAGGAGTATATGTTGCTCCCAATCGGAAGACCATCTACCCATGTGTGCTCAGAGGAGACAAGGAGACATGAGTGGAGCTGACCCTTACATTCTCCTCTGAAAAAGATAAGTACCTTGCAGAGTACGTATTAGAGCAGAGGTAGAAACAATCATTTGAGGTCAGTGTAGGCTTGTTATTTCTGCTTTGTTCCAAAGCTAAAGATAGAATCTAGAGGATCTTACCATGATTTAAGTTATATCCACACGGTTCAAAATAAATTGGATTAAATGCCAACTGTGTTGCTGATGGATTTTCATAACTTCAAGATTTTTTTTCTTTCCTTCAAAGAGCATTGTTCTAAAAGTATTATCTCATAACTCATTTGGCCTCATAAGCCAAGGGCCATTACTTCCCATGCTACCGCTGGCAAAACTGAGGCTCAGAACATGAAGTGGTTCCCAAAGTCAACTGACAAGTAAATGGCAGAGCTGATAACAAAATGCACATCTTCTCATTTATAACCAAATTGCCTTTTTGGTATATTGTTTTGCTTCCCTATAGGCAAACTACTTGTTATTTTTCCCTTTGTCCCTCCAGAGCTAGGCTCCACCATTCTCCACCCTGCTCCATGCCCTGAGAGGATGACTTTATCAATTGAATTAACAGAATCTCTTGGCCTCCAACTTCTAGCGAGTTGAGTCAATCTGAACAAAAAATCAGAAAGTGAGGTCAGAGTGTGTATTTTCTGGATTCCTTCCTGTATAATCTGTATCAAAGGCCACAGCATCTTTTGAGAAAGCCCCTACTTTCTCCAGATTCCAGTAATTTCTTCTTCCCATAGACCTTTCAGAGCTAAGGGCGGTAATATCTCCCAACTCTTGCTAACCCTAAGGTGCTGCACCATTCCTTGTTGGTTTCCCATAGCCCTTCCCTCTTTTTAAACTCACCTGAATTACCCTGTTTGAGTGTCGCATCTTTTTCCTGACAGAATCATGACTGATCAACAAACCAACAGTATGCTTTAAACCCCTGATTATTGTGTAATTGAGGCTTATTTGGATATTTTTAATAGTCTAAATAATATCCTTTGAGAAAGACTTCACTATCTCCTACTTGCAACTCACCACCCACAAATACTCTTTTGATCTACTCAAAGGGTACAAGTGGTCTTCCATACTGTGTTCTAGCTCTCTCCATCCATACCAAAGGAAATGTCCTTTGCTGGTCTGAGTCTTAAGTAGGCAGTCTGGATGGCTGAAACGCATTGTCACAGTTCTTGCCTTTCACACTTGGGATTATCTCTATTCCTTCACACAGGAAGCTCAAAAGAAGAGAAAATATTAAAAGGACTTGCCTATCTTGGGGGACATGTAGGGAAAAGACAGGGATTGAGATATAGAAACATAATGAAGAAATAGAGACAGAAGGGAAGAGAGGTTGATAAGTTGTACATAGAACTACAAAACTGCACTACCACAAGAGACAGCCCAGTCCATACTGCCTGTGGATAGGCAGGAATTGTATCTGAACTTCAGTCAACTGTTCATTTTCTCATATATTTTATTCCGCAGAAGGCTAAATACAGAGAGTGGTTTATTTAAAAGTTGAATATTTTAAAACACCAACGTAGAGAACAACTTTTAAGTGGGTCACCATATTCCTCTCTCTTCACTCAGATATACACACACAATAAGTCAACATTCTCCATGCAAATTACTCTGTATTGCTATTTTGGTGTTTACTGATCCCTGTCAGCCAACTGTGCTCAAAATGCTAGCAATGATCGTGCCCCAAATTTACTCAATCAGAGCAGCTTTTCTATGTCTCCTGACTGCCCCAGGATCTACACAGTGCCTGACACAACAAAAACATTCAGGAAATGTTTTCAGATAAAACCAAATGACTGCAGTATTTGGAAATTGCTAGAAAAATGGTATCATGTCAGAGAGAGAAAAGAAAAAGGTGGAGGAGGCTCTGAGAGAAAGAGACAACGCGGTATCGTGCCATCAGACTGTTTCCCATATCTCATCCTCCTTTCCTGCTCTGCAGACACTCTGGGAAGAGCTGCTTTCTCAGAAGTGGCTACTTTCTTCCAGAACTGGCCAAACATGGCCACTCTCCTAATTCCAGCTGTAAATAAGCATTAACACAGGCATTTCAACTCAAGTTGTGTCTGTCCTTACCAAGAAATGCTTAACAATGGAAGAAAATTCCAAATTATTCTCGGAGGAGGGCACAGCATGGAACAAGCCGAGAGGGCAGCTCTGGCTGCACTCTGTTCTTTCACACCAAGTCACAAACCTGAAGGGCTGTAATAAAAGACACCTGCAGCCCTTCTTGTCAGTCAGCACCTTAGTTTTTCCTGGGTGACAAAAAGACTCAAAAATAGTTTCCAGTCTGTTTCGAATCTCCACGAGGAATTCAGAGTGTGGCTGAAGGTAAAATATTCAGCTCTCCAGAAAGCAAGGCAGCAAAGTGAATTCTTTTCTCCTCCAGCAAAATGTCTTATTTTATTCTCTATAGTATAGCAAAGGGCAAGCACCACCCTCATCACACCCTGCCAGCCCCCCATAGAAATTTCAGGCATAGTCACGCCACAGAACACTTTCTTAAGCCTGACACTTCTTAATCCTCCCAAAATCTGGATATTTCACCTCAAGTAAATTCAAGTTATATTTTCCGAGTTCTAGAGGTAGATCCTGCAGAAAATGTTAAGATAAACAAAGCTGGACCTTACCCTTAAAGAACTTACAAACTACCATTTTATTTTGATTTATCCATTTATTTATTTGCAACCTAGAAAAGATTGAGATGGCTTACAAAAATGCAAATGCTACAACGAGGTAAAATAAGACTTAGAATAAGTTGGTGAAGAAATCAGGCAAGAAATAAAATGAGGACAAGAAGCATAAGGTGAAGCTAGGAATGAAGTTAGCACCCAAATTGCAGGCTGTAAGATCCTGTACACTTGCTAGGTGTAAGCCCCAATTTGACTGTAGGATTTCTAGCAGACAGGATACTGTCTAGTACAGAAGACAAGCCAGGTCTCCAAATAACTGTGAAGATGAATGGTGTGAGCTCTGGGGCCAGATGACCTGGGTTCCAAATGCCAGCTCCCAGTTATGTGATTTAAGGTAAATCATTCCATTTTCCTAAATTGTAGTTTCTTTATGTATGAAATGGGAATAACAATACCTACTCCGTTGGGTTATTTGAGGAATTAAAAGAATTTATGTCTGTAGGAATGTAAAGCACCCAGAACACAGTAAGTGCTCCATAAGCACTGGCTAGTACAAGACAGAACGTAACCAATATTATAACAAAAGCTCAAGTTCATCGCTACAAGAACACAGAAGGAAAAGATTGATTTTGGCTGAGGATAAGGAAGGGACACAGATTAGGGATCACTTGGTAGAGGCAGCAGTAACCAAATGAAGTAGAAGATACATTTTGGTTACTAAATGGAAGGAGAAAGGAAGATATTTTGAGCAGAAGGAACAGTACAAGTGTTAAAATAGAAAAGTACAGTGGGTGCTCAAGGAACAGTAAGTATTCGAGAATCCAGAAACGAAATTTTTATCATCACTGTATTAGTGAGGAAACTTGTGATTGCAAGTGACAGAAACCCAGTGCAAACTGGCTCAAGAAAATAAAAAAGGTGGGTTTTCTTATTTCACGTAACTCAGAAGCTCAGGGGTAACTACAGACACCACCGGATCCAGGACCGCCGACATGATCAGAATTCAGTTACTCTCCTCTCAGCTTTACTATCCTCCATGTTGAATTCCTTCTCAGGCAGGAAAACCGCCCAGCAATTCCAGGTATTGATCTACCCCATCTCAGAAATGCCCATATAACAATCTCTTAAGAGGTTAAGTGAGGAAATTTTGGAATACTTGGGGGAATATTTCTGTTCTCCTTCTGGCATAAGGTAGCATTGTACTTCTCTAGCCCCCGCTTGAAGTAAAAGGCAGCCATGTGACTGGCATTAGCCAAAAAAGTGTGAGTAGAAGTGACCTTTTCCACATCCTGGTGGGAACTTGCAGTGACAGTCATATTCCCTTTTCTTGCCGTGATCATTAAGGTCCTCTCATGTCAAGATAGGACTCTGTTAACCTGGGTTACTGATGAGCAGAACTCCCAAGCTGACTTTCTTTGAACATGCAGAAGTGAGAAGCATTTTTTTGTTGTATTAAGTCATCGAATTTTGGAAGTTTGTTACCACAACATAACCTAGCCTATCCTACCAGGTACAGAGAGAATCTCTAGTAAGATCTGTATTAGCGTTCTCAAGAGAAACAGAACCAATTGGATGTGTGTACATATATAGAGAGGGGGAAATTTATTTTAAGGAATCAGTTCACACAATTCTGGAGATTGGCAAGTTGAACATCTCCAGGGTGGGCCAGCAGGCTGGAGACGCAAGATTGCTGATAGACTTTCAAGTCCAAAGGCCATCTGCTGGTAGAATTCCTTCTGGCTCAGCAGAGGTCCATGTTGTTCTATTAAGGCCGTCAAACGATTGGATGAGGCCCACTAACATAAGGGAAGGCAATTTGCTTTACTCAAAGTCCGCTGATTTGAATGTTAATCTTATCCAAAAAACAGCTTCACAGAAACATCTAGAATAATGTTTGACCAAATAGTTTGGCACCATGGCTCAGCCAAGTTGACACATAAAATTAACCATCACAGGATCCAACCCACCATGTTTGAGTGAGCAAGCACTGATAAGGCCCTTCACAAGTACTTGGTCAGAATTTCACTTTTGAGGGACATTATAATTGAACTCATGATATGAACCTTAAAAAAACAAAAGCTTCATCTCTCCTCTCTCAGGTCATCCTCATAATTTTCTCTCGTCTAGAGAAAGTGATTATCAATCTCACTTTCAGTATTGGTCCACTTGGCAACTGAAGCATCAGTTTCTATTTGTCCCATCCTGGTTAAAGTCTCTGTGCCTCTCTCAAGCCATGTCTTCTAGAAAAACCCCTGGTCTTCTTCAACACCTTCTACTCTTCCACAGATGCAGATGCTTGTATTTCCTACTGACCAGATTCTGGTACTATATGACCTATCACAAAACGCAGGGCAAGAAATGGTGACTTAAACCATGTAGCCAGATGGATTTGTGCCAATCCCCAGGAGATGGTTACTCTGATCCTACTTGACAGTTTCCTGTTAACTATGAGTCATTGGCAGGTTTGGTTCTTCAGAGCTCCTCACAAGCAAGTGAATCACCTTTGGCTATCCCTTTTCATTATCTAACAGGCAAATTTTCAGCACTTCCGTGGCTTTACCCAGGGAACAGCTTCAAGTTGTTTGTAAAAATGAACTGGTATGAGGCTTGGGTCAGGTAGGCTGGTGGCGCAGTTGTCAGCACTTCCTACCCAGCAGGGAGAACTTTTTTAACAAATTATAAAGTAGGCAACATCACCTTTGCTCGAACGATGCCTAAACTTCCTGAATTCCCCTTCTTCACAGACACAATCTCCCTCACTTCTGCTACTCTCTGTAGACAATTCAAAACTTCCACATATGTAATCCATTTGTCTTCCAGTCCACTCATTCATCATCTCGGTGCCCTTCTCCCAGGTGGCTAGCAAAGACAATTGAGTTTGACCAATTCATTCAGTTAATTCATGGTATTACTTACTGAAAAGAGCTTGATTGTAAACTTTCTCAAAGGCATTTGAAAGTTAGAAGAGAGTTCTTTTAGATATCGGTCCTCATCAAACTAAGCTCATGAGATTGTGACGTGCTTTTCATTTCCCTCTGAGCAGCTCCTCTGTTGCTATTAACAAAGCCCTGGATACGCCATGGTTTACCAGGCCAAAACTTATCCTTCCAACACAGGTATATGGATACAGCTTTGTGTTTTTAGACAATTACCACTTGAAAGAACCTGACCTTTTCCCCAACTCTTCCATTCAACTTGTGTCCTCCTGCTAAAAAACAAGGGACATCCTCCTACATCGTCATCAGCTCTGCCCTACCCTTGAGGAGTGGAGTGGGCCTGTTAACAGAGTAATTGCAGGACCACGTGGTGAGGACAATAAAAGTGATGGGCATGAAGCACTGGGGAGCAGACCCATGAGCACTAACTCTGTCCTAATGGCATTGTCCTCTCAGAACTCTTGCATTTACTTTAAATGCAAAAAAGTCCAAAGCAAATTATTATCATTCAAAATAGAGATAGTTCAACAGGAATCCAGGCTGCCATATTGCACAAATCCAAGGGATAACATTCACAATTACTCACGTGAATGGTGCCCCCTGGAGTTGTGGAACAGTGCAATGCTGTCAGGAGGATATAGTGCAGTTAACAATAGGCTCTTTCATAGCTTAGCAACCAGTTCTATTGGATGGGTCAACCTTTTCTGGGAAGTCAATGGAGATCCTTTTGAACTTCAGAAGCTTTTATAGATTTCTCTGAGTGAAAAACTAACAGAGTACCAAGTGGTCATGAAGCTTCCGTGTATGACCTAGTCAAGAAGGAAGGGAATACTCCCTGACGTATCCCACCTTCTAATACCCTTAGTACCTAGGGAGAGCCACATCCATCTTAGTAAAGGTACTGTTTGGCTCTATGACATCTGTCTCTTAAGGTTACCCAATATGCTGTGATGAAGTTTTTTTTGGAAAATTTGAAACTCTTTCCCTGCAATTCACCACAGATTGCCTAAAAGTTTCTGAAATTATTTTCTAAATTCCAAATTTCCCAGCAATTGTTCTTTAAAAGAATTGATTGTTTTCTCTAGCAAAAAAGCTTTTCCTCCTCACTTGCCAGTTTATACTCATGGCACCATTTTCCTAAGTCCCCAGCCATCCTAGCCAAGCCTTCTGCTTCCTCTTTCCCACTGTTTAACATCCACTCAACTTGCCAAGTCTGTTGATTCTATCTCTGTAAGTTTATTATCGCCTGTCTGCTCATTTCCACTCCCCAGGGCAGCACTTCTCTCTTACCACTTCTCTCTCTAGACCTCAACATTTCCCTTCTCCAATCCTTCCAAAACACCGTTTCCTCCTTAAATTGAAACCTCAAAAAATTCTACTGCTCTGTTCAAATACTTTCATTGAAAATGAAGTATAAATTAAGTACAACTCTTCATCCTGGCATGAAAGAGTTTCTACAACGTGGCCTCAGTTACTTTATCTTCCCTCATCCCTTTCAGCCGCTGTTTCTCAAAGTATGGTCCATGGTCTATTGATGAGTTTCAAGGATCCCCGAGAGGACCATGAACTGATCCAAAAATGCAAATCCTTTCCTCAAATCTCAAGAGCTAATTATGATCAATTCCATGGATGACTGTTTATACCTATGAATGAACATTTTTACTGGAATCCACTAAGTAGGTAAGGGGATCAAATTAGGTAGTAGTAAGCTGTAATTAACCCTATTGCAGAGCTTCACAAGGACTCTAACTCAGTATTCCACTAAACTATTTGGCTGCCATACAACACTGAAAAGCTACCACAGATGTGTACATGTGGATAAATGGAATTCCCATGAATAGGGATGGGTGGACTCTGAGGTATGTTGCCTAGATGATCCCTAATAAAAAAAAAAAGTGTAAGAAACACTGCTCTAGGAATAGTCTAAATTTCAATCAAACTAATATACTATTCTCTGAATAAGTCTGTTTGCTTTCCTGCTCACTGCCATTGTTAACTCAGTTCTCTCTGCTTAGGATATCCTTCCCATAACTGACTGTGTAAATATACCTCCTTCTGGGCCCATTTCAAAAACTCTCCACTCCTTCAGGTATGATGCTAATCTCTCTCTTGAATCCCAGGTCTTCCTTGCAAATCTCCTATGAAACAACTCACCCTATCATGCATTACCATTATTTAGCTCCTTATATTAATGCCTCTACTGGAATGCAATCTCTTTGAAGGTAGGTTCCTAACCTATATTTGCATCTACAAGCACCTAGCACAATACCTTACACATAATGATCACTCCACATTTTCACACACACATACACACAAAGCACTAGCCACAAATATATAATCTACAATGAGTTTTCCTTGGGGATAATGGAATAGTTTCATAGAATTAAGGTACCTTGACTAATATAAATGGAACTGGAGAACTGTTCAATCCCCAAAGGTAGTTATCACGTATATAATTCCATTATAAAATTAGCAGTAGACAGGATGAAATATTTTAGGAAGAAAATGGTCAAGATGTACAAGCCTGAGGCCTATTGAGAATTACAGTACCAAGAACACTTTTACTCCATTTCCCTGAGTCTGAAACCTTCTTTCCACAATTGACCCTCCACACCTACCCAGAAGCAATTCCTTTGCCATACTTCCCTCCACCACACACGCTCACACACACACTCACATGCACGCTCACATACATGCACAGGGACACACAAGTTGCTGCAGGGTCCATTTAGAGAGCTCCCTAAGTGTTGCTTTTCTGATTATTTACTTGTGCCTTTAAAATGTACTATAAAATTAAACCACAAAAATTACACTTTCATAATGGGCTAACATCTATAACTGTATATTCCAATTTGAGTTCTAGAAGGCAACTGGGGTGTAAGAAAAAGAATAGCGGCCATGGAATCTTGTTACCAGGGTTTCAGTTCCAGCCCTGCCTCTTTCTAGCTGCCTGTCATTGGAAAAATCCTCCTCTCTGTGCTCTCTGAATCTCAGTGTCCTCATCCTTAAGGCGGAGATAAAAAGAAAACAAATCACTGTATGCATCACAGGGTTTTTTAAGAATTCAATACAATAATGAATATGCAATAGCTATGTGAGTTATAAGGTACTCTGGAATTATTTCTGCTCTATAAACTTACTTAAGAGAAGTTAACCTAAACCCAGGGATTTCATCTGATTTTCACACCAGTGCAGAATATGTCAAGTTTTAGTTTTTAATACAACTTCAGACCTTCTGTAAGGCAGCATGGCTGAGCGTCTGGACTATGAACATGATCAGTGAGCAGAGGAAAAAGAAGGGGAAAGAATAAAACTGAAATTTCTTGATGTTTCTCAAACACGGACAAATGACAGCCTTCGAGTCTGTGAGGACACATTTCTGGTTCCGACGGTCCGTGTACCGCTGCCCCAGTCACTAGTTTTCCTGTCACATGCACAGGGATGCTGAGGCTCCACCTGGGGGCAGAGTCACTCCTGAATTCACAGCCACCTTGCATAAGCTTCTGCTCTCAGGGAATTCAGCCCGTCTCCTGGAAAGCAGTCCAAGAACTCCCAAGGCACTTCTGTCAACATCTGTGCTCCTCCCCACAAAGGAGCAGATGAGGAGTGAAATGGCAAACATCTCCAAACTCAAGAGTCAGTGTGGCTAAAGTGGCTACAAAAGAGGTGTGGCCAGTTCCCCAGGCTATTAACATGTCAGGCTAAGGGGCTTGGCTCTGCGGTGCAGAACGCAATGCCAATGTAGATGCCGTCCTGAATGAGCCGTTATTTTCTCCCAAAGAGGGATGAGATTGGTCTAAGATGACAGACGCTGCATGCCCAGTACCCTCCAGTCATCTAGCAAACATAAATGGGGGAGGGCATTCATTCGTTCACTCAACAAATACTTATTAAGCCCTTACTACGTGCTAGGTATTGTTTCAGGAGGCGGAAACAAAACTGACAAGAAATCTGCAGCTTCCTTTCTAGTGTGTGGTATGGGGTGAGAGGTGTGCTGTGAGGGAGAAGGAAGATGAATCAATGAATGAGTAAAACGAGGCAATTTCAGACAATGATAAGGGTCATTAAAAATGATACAGAGTAAAATGATCGAGATTGCAGAGTGGATGAGGGAATGGTTTTAGTTGGAGGGTAAAGGAAAGCCTTTCTAAGAGGTGACATCTGAGCTAAGAACTAATTAGAAGGATCCAGCTGTGCAAAGTTCTGGGGAAGAGCATTCCGGACATAAAGGGGGACACGCCTCTGTGAGAAAGCCCACCACCTCTATATGAAGTGTGTGTTTTACTTATAGTGCTTCCATGGTGGAGTCTCCACGCACAGCCCATTAATACTTCAGGAACCATGGTGCCAAAGCGGCTTGCTCCTCTAACCCTCGGGAGCCCAGGAGCACTTCTGAGGTAGAGCAACAAATGATCTGGAGCCTCATTTTGCCTCTTCAACATGGGATGTCCCTTAACCTTTCAGAGTCTCTTCTCACATAATGTCCCCCGAAGACATCCTTAAAGAGTGACAGAGAGAGTATGGTATATAAACATGTGTACACACGTGTGCATATGTAGGTGTATGTGTTTTATACATGCACACGTGTGTATATACATATATATAAACACATAATAATTTAGACCCAACTTCTAGGCATGTCTGTAAGAGTTTGGGATGGCCTTTAAAAATTATGTGTGAGGGGGCCTGGCCCGGTGGCATAGTAGTTAAGTTCGCGTGCTCTGCTTCGGCGGCCTGGGGTTTGCAGGTTCGGATCCTAGGCATGGACCTATGCACCGCTCATCGAGCCATGCTGTGGTGGTGTCCCGTACACAAAAGAGAGGAAGATGGGCACAGATGTTAGCTCAGGGCCAATCTTCCTCACAAAAAAAAAAAAATTATATGTGAGGGAACCTAGAGGAAAAACCTCGGGCAAATAGGGGAGTTTGGTGCCCTTGACGCCCACCCACCTCACACCTAGCCCAGGCGTGGCTGTGGATTTGGGTCTGAGCAACCCAAAGCTCAGGTAGGCAGAAGCTGGAAGAATGGTTTTAGGAGGTACGTGGAGTTGATTTAGTGATGAGGCAACACTATGCAGCCTAGCAAGGCAGCAGGAACTTTTGGGCAGGGAACACAGTCCTGCTTACGTATAGTGAGATTTGCACCTTTCAGCTTCTCAGTAGAAAGCCTCTTCTTCAGGGATTTGTCTGTTTAATGTGTGCCCTCCCCTCAGTGGAATGTCCATAAGGCTAGGGACTCGATGTTAGTCCATTGTCGCAAACATAATAGATTCATGACGAACTTGTTTGAATTTCTTTAATTCTCACCAAGGTCACTGGCAATAACAGTACAAGATGGACATCACTGAGGAGTGTGAAAACAAGAGCATGAGGGAATTATTTACAGGCACATAGGGTACTTCTTCGTACACCCATAAATACATAGGGGCAAATTATGCAAGTTAGGAGGGTGACAAGAGGCAACAAAAGGTAGATAATTACCATTAACTTGCTTCTCTTGTACCACAGATGAAGAAGCCTGTAGATGCAAACAATTCAAGTTAATGTGACATTTTAGGTGCTTGGGAAGGCCATCTAAATTTCCATGGTCAAATGATGAGATCATTTGAAACTGTAAGGAAATTGTTCTGATAGAGTATATACTCTGAACACAGTCCCGAGTAGGGGCTGTATTCAAAACCAAACCAGGGCTAAGAACCTGGGTCCCCATGTCCACCCTAATTTCCTAAGTAGTTCCTGCTGGGCTCACCACCTTACTAGGAAATTCGGGTAATATTAACATCCATGTTTTCTCAACAACCCCTATGCCCTGACCTGTAGCTCTGCAGTCCCTACTGAGAATACCATGTTTTTTCTTTTTCTGGGGGGAACAGAGCAAATTCACTATTGCATATGCTTTTGCATAGGCAGCCTGGTAGGATATAGTTAGAAGATCTTCCAGGGGGAATTTTGACCTTGCTCACTGAGAGGAACGAACGATTTTTCTTCCATCTGCAGTAGAATTTTCTTCTTAATTGACTTTCAACCTTCTGAGTGCTTAACCAAAGATAAGCCATCCTGAGGTCAGTGTATCAACTCACACTTGCTGGAAGCCCAAGTGGGTACAAACTTCAACTGGCAGTGCTCACCCAGGACTTCAAAGGTATTAACTTTTAGAAGCCATTGTTATATTAATAACGCAAGCTTTAGGCATAGAGAAGAGGATAGAGGCCCTCACTGAGAAAGGAAGAATCAAACATTCAATACTTCCATTGATGATAAGATACCTTAATTAATCAACGAAGCCAGTGCACGTTTGTGCTCTGTCACATGTACATATATGCAATTCATTATAACAAAATGGTGCTGAGAATATGATCTTCTATCCATGTTCAAATTCTGGCTCCACCACCTACTAATTGGCCAATTTTCTTAACTCTGCCAAGCCTCAGTTTTTTCACCAGCAAAATAGGCATAACAATGCCTGCCTACCAAAGTGGGTGAAAGGATGATAAAATGAAATATGTATGTAAAACCCTTAGCAGAGTGCCTGGCACTCAGCAAGCACTCCATAAATGTTAGCAAATAAAGAGGAACCTAACAGAACCCCATAAATTCCTCCCAGTCCCCTGAGTAAAGATGACTTGATATGCCAGTATAAACACCTGGAAACTCCAAGAACTAGTTGAGTGGGTTTTGTGGATGAGAGCAGGAGACAGGATACTCTGGTTTTCATTATGGAAATGACCTCATGAGAGCCATAGGCTGAGTCTGGGGACACAAGCCCAGCATCGGACTTGATGGTACCTGAGCCCAGTGACTGAGACCACAAATCCTTGTGCTAGTCCTGCGGCAGTCTCCTCTGGGGCTCAGAGGAAACACATCCCCACTTCTCCAGTTACCAAAAAGGGACTAAGGACTTGCCTTGTCCCCAAGTCCACCTCCATGAAGACTTCTGATTCCCCTTTCCTCTAAGACTGCCACCTCCTCCAGGTCACACTGGTTCCTGGTATCTTTAGTTCACACTCAACATAGTGGAGTGTGGTGGTTACGACCACCAGCTCCGGAGATAGCGCACCCAGCTCTGAGTCCCAGATGTGCTGCCTTTTAGCTGAGGGGCCCTGGGCAAGTCACCTAACTTGTCTGTACCTTGGCTCCTCATCTATCTGTAACAAGAAGAGAACGGCTAGTACGTACTTTCTAAGGTGCTGCAAGGATTCACAGATGAAGAATAAAAGCCCTTAGCATGGTACCTGGCCTACAGCAAGGGCTCAGTGAGCAACCATAACCCTGGTTACCATTTGCTGAATCAGGGCAGGGTCAGAGTGCAGGGGAAGGGTCCAGGGTTCACCAACCCTCAGTGGCCAAATTGGTCAGCGTTAAGTGCAACCTTCAAAAGCGCTCCCCTTGCCGTCTTCGGGCAAGACAAACAGGGAAAGGCTCCTGTGCCTGCCAAAACTTTGCCTGGTAAATAATTGATGTGTTCTTTTATTCAGAAACGCCTTTGAAGTTTCCCCTCGCCCTTGCCGCAGGGATTTTGGGGGAGGCGGGCAGGGAGGATGTAAGTGAAGGAGCCACAGAAGAGGAATGGGCAGTGTGTGATCAGCAAGATGGAAAAACTAAAGCCATTTTTGGTATCTGTTTGGGTCTGGAGTCAATAATTGTAACTTTTAATCAGGCAAGGATTCCTAGCAGCCAAGCACCAAAAACGGAAGACGGGGAAGAATACAAAAGCAATTCTTAGTAACAGCTGTGGGTGCTGGACCAACAGCTCCCTCCTGGGGAGGTGACAGTTGGTGAAAACATTCAGCAGCAGGCAGGAGTTTACCTGGGCAAGAGCAGCCAGCCGGGTCTCGCAGGGACTAATTATGAAAATATGATTACAGTGGATTAGCAATCGTGTCAATCAAAGCCACATGCCAGGTAGCACCTGGCAGTGGGGGAAAGTGCCACAGGACAGAAGAATGTGATACTCTGTTTTTTTCTGTACAAAATGTTCCTTCCCGGTGGGAGGGCCTTACTGGGTCCAGGGGACAAGAAGGTGCAGAGGAGGCAGTAACAGGCCCTCTGGGGAGGAGCGGGCAGGATACGTGACAGAACAGCCCTAGCATGTCTGAATTGGAAACTCTAGTTGGTGTCCTCTTATAGCCACCCATGAGAATTGGCCCAAAGCTTGCTCCCTATTTTACATAAGCCTGAAAGGAAATTAGTATTGTCTTCCCACAGCAGTCAAGGAAAGGTGAATGAAGGTTAAGAAATGATGAGATTGGCAGAAATGCTACCCACAGCTGCCTTTCCCTCAGCACATAGAATGTGCGTAGGCAGGTGCCCAGCACTCTTTATCTCGTTTAATCCTTACAAAACCCTGTGAGATAAGTACTATGTCCCTACCGAATAAACAGAAGCTCATGGATGTTGTGACTTGGCCAACATCATATTATAAGAAAAACAGATCAGCTGAACTCCAGAGCTCATTCCCACAATTGCCAGGTTCTACTGTCTAATGCAAAATGGTAACCCCAAACCAAAGCTCTTCCGTCTCCCTTTCCTACTGTCATAAAAGCATTCTCCATCTCACACTGACAGCCATGAACAAAAAAAGGGAGGCAGCAGAGTCTAGAGGATGAGGTGCAGAACTGGGAATCAGAAGACCTATGTTTCCCAACAAGACTAAGAACTACTTTTAATTGAGTATTTACTACTATTAATTGAGAAATAGTAATTGTATTAAATGCTTGGCTACTTTTGATATTTAATCCTCGAAGTAGATGTACAAAGGAGGTATCATTATAGATGACAAAACAGACCTTAGAAAAGTTGAGCAATCGACCATATGCTGTAGAGGTGGTAGGAGTCAGAAGAGAAATTCCAAGCCAGGTTGTTCTCATCTCCAAGCTTGGCTTCTTATGACCACTCTCTCCTGTGAGATGCATATGCGAGTTTTAACAAATGCTCGTCAACCCTTGCCCTGACCCCGTATGCAGAGTACTGGGCTAGAGACTCATCAATCTGTACTTTTCTTTTCCCCTCCATTAACAGGGATATCATTTGTCAAGTTGCCTATACTAAGCCAACATGAGGAAAAGTGACCTGAGGTGGCAGGAGATAAAATTCTGTCCAAATTCAAAAATTATTAGTGAGGAAAATTCTAGAATGACCTAAATTTCATTCATATTTCTCAATGCTAAAGGAACAGAGTGAAGAAAACAGATCTGTTTTCCAACTATGATTGTTAGAATATGATAAATGGAGGCATGCTCAACTAAATTTACAAAGAGGAACGTTTCACAATGTATGTGCTGTATCAAAATAAGTTGTACACCTTAAGTGTATACAATTTTTATTTGTCAATTATATACCTCAATAAAGTTGGGGGGAAACATTGGCCAAAAAAACAAGAAAAAAAAAAGACAGGTAAATTAGCTGACAAGTTATAAAATTTCTAGTTAATACAAAAATATGCTCTAATCATTATGAGTAAAAATGTGTGCTAATGAAAAGAAAAAAGAATGAGAAATGTTTTGTAACACCATAATGGCAAAAAAGAAAAAATTTAATACATAGATGGTACGGGGATTAGGTTCTCACCTCCACTATACTCCACTCTGTTAAAGCACTTACCGCACACTGCTGTGATGATTTATTTAGATGGTTTCCAGTTTTCCACCACTTGTCTGTGAGCTAGAGCTCAGTTTGTACGTCACGTCTTGTGCTCCTCCACAACCCCAGCGGGCAGCAGAGAGCCTGGTATGGTGGCGAGCAGATACTCGGCCCAGCATTGTTTTATGGGCTCCCTCTAGCTAATTCTAGTGGAGGCAGAGAGATAAACTAAAGACCCCTTCGCTTCATTTTAAGGCTTACCATTCCATAGTCCTGGGAAAAATGGATGTAAGTGATGTATAAGAGGTGTTCATGCCTCAGACTTGCACTCACTCTTACTGACCTGAAAGAAACAAACCTCTAAAAAAAAAGGAAAAAAATCTGTGCACACAGTGGCCTTTTGCAGTGACAGATGACTCTGTCAGAGACTTGATGGGTAGCTGAGCCACCATGAAAAAGGATCCATACATAAAGTACACAAATGAATAGGAGAAGTACATTCCAGCATCATTGATAGATGCCCCCACTTCAATGATCCCACCCCTCAGTGTACTGCAAGCAGCCAAGACTGAAGGAGAATTTCTGTACAGGAGGTTAATGAATGCACAGCCAACGCTTTGAGTGAGAAGTATGTGAATCCCAGGAACTGGAAGTTGTGTCTACTGGCAAACTCAGGAGAAGAAGGAATATGCCCAGAGCTCAAAAACAGCCTGAAGCATCAGAGTGTCTTCGCAGCGAATAGCAGCTGGTTGGCCTTGAATATACGATTCACGTGATGAGCCTAACTATTTCTGTACCTACTTCTAAGCCTGCAAAGTGAAACCACTATGTTTCAGGGGAGGGAAAACACAAAATCCTTAAGACAGCTGAATCATCCCTCTGAAATATGTTGGTCGCTCCTTATCCAGACAGTAACTTCAAAAACAAGGGCATTTTAAGAGAAAACCCTCTTCCAGTTCTGAAGAGATGAAAATCACACTGTACTTTTAGGTCAAAGAAAATGACTTGTGAGTTTTTCTAGTGGTGCTTAAAGCAGCTCACTGGCTTCTCATTTCCTCCAGGAGCAGGTCTCACACCTCCACCCAATGAATGGCCTTTAAGTCTCTGCCTAACAGTGTTCCAAATCCACTCGCCTGGCATGTGCCCCTCACTGTCCTAAATCCTGGGCAAGCCATCCTCTTGCATGTGTCCCAAACATGCCAGGTACAAGCTTGCCATCGTGCCTCTATTCATACCATTAGCATCCCCTGGACTCCTCTCCACTCCAGGAAAATCTCAGCTGTCCTCAAAACCCATCAAGTGCTTCCTCCTCCAATAAGCCTTTCCCAAATGTCTCAGCCTGTATAATCGCTTTCCTCTTTGAGTTATTCTTTAGGCTCTGAATCTTATGGTGGGCTCTCCTGTGATTTAGCGGTTCCCTATGTCCATGTATTTGATCAATCCAATGAGATAATAAAATCAATAACATATTTACTGAGCACTTAATACATCTTGAGGCATTAAACTAAACTCTTTATAAACACTATCATATTTAATCCTTAAAACCAATCCATGTGATAGCACCTACAATTATCCCCATGTTCCAGATGAGGAAAACTGAGTCCCAGAAAAGTGTCTTGCTCAAGGTCACACCACAAGGCATGAGTCCACGCCCGCCTGACTCCAGATCCTGTGACCTTAACCATTGCAATAATCATAACCTAACAATCTCCTGGATCTCTCACAGAACTTTATACTGTTGGGCATTTCATTCATTTTTAGTGAGACAAATTGTAGAATGACCTTTCACAGTCATTCGCAGACATGCTCAGAGCAGCAAAAAAATTGAGCGGCCCCAGGCAGGTGTTTGACACGAGGTTAAACAAGGAAACACTCGGCTTTCTTGATTCAGCTTTCATTCTGGAGATGAGTGTTCTTTTCACAGTCTAGTTAGTGCCACCTTTTTCCCATTTTTCTGCCTTTTCTTGGTGATTTCATTGTTTACAACAGCCCCCAAGCCTAGTGCTGAAGTGCTGTTTAGTGTTCCTAAGCACAAGAAGACCGTTTTGTGCCTTACAGAGAAAATGTGTTAGGTAAGCTTTGTTGAAACAGGAGTTACAGTACTCTTGGCCATGAGAAACATTAACAAATCAACAATATTATTAAATAAGGCATCTTTAAACAAGAACATGCATAAAATAAGATTATGTATGGATGAACTGATGAAAGCGTCATGTCTAGAATCTCACAGGAACCTAGCCCCGTATTTCCCCTAGGAGCAATGGCTCAGGATTCACTAATTCAGTGTTCATGACAACTTTATAGAAAGTAATTATCACAATAATGAAAATCGACAGTATTTCTTGTGACCATGCAAGAAAAGAGGTTTTTGTAGAGGTCTCCAAGGCAGTTCTCAACGAGTTAGCTGTGACAATGCAGGCGTAATCACCAAATGTGAGAGGAAGGAGAGGGACAGTATTGATAATGCTTTGAATGTCTTTCAGAAGTACGACAGTGGGACAAAGTCACCTCTAAAGACAGAGACTAAGGGTGGAATGGGAAATTACTGCTTTTCACTATAGGTCATTATGCACTATTGGATTTTTTTAAAGCATATTTTTGTTAAGCCATCACTATTTAATTTATAGTGATAAAAGTAGAGGAAAAAGTAATTCATTAATTATTTCTATTCCATCTTGCCCTTCCAAGCTCCAAGAAACACAGCCATAAATCATTTTCTTCCTGCTAAACAGACATTGTTCACTTGATCTCAGTTTCTTGATCTGTAAAATGGGAAAGATAATTGTACTTCTTATGATTCTTATACGGACTAAATGAAGTAATGTATATGAAGGACTTAGCACCATGCCACTAGAATGTAAGCCGTAGCTGTTAGGAAGGCACAATGTAAGCTGGTACAGGGCGAGGTAGGAGGACTATTGTTTCTGGAGGCTTAATTCTGGACAGAATCTCTCAAGTCATCAAAGAATATTCCCAGATGACCCCATTTGGCTTCTCCCCATTGAGGCCCTTTGGTTTGGGCGATCACCTTTGGTTTTCCTAGGCTCATGTTGGCACCAATCAAACGTTATCAAAATAGTGTTCAAGAGCATGAGCTTTGGAGTCACACAGATCTTGGTTTGAGTTCTGACTCAAACATTTACTAGTTATATGGTTTGGTGCAAGTTAGTTAACATCTGAGCCTCATTTTCCTCACCTGGAATAAGAGGATAATATCTGCTTAGAAAAATTGTCATGAAGATTAAATAAGATTATTAGTCAAGGTACTCTTATAAGTAAATACCAACTCAGAATTAAATGTGTAAGAAATTTATTCAGATGGGGAATATTGCTTAATGTGAAAAGAGTTTCTGTTTGGAGTAATGAAAAAAAACTGGAAATAGATAGTGATACACAATATTGTGAATATAATGCCATGAAATTGTGCACTTAAAAATGTTTAAATGGCAAATTTTATGATATATATTTTACCACAATTTGTAAGAAATGAATTTATTAGGGGAAACATCTGTGAAACAAAATGGGGAAGTACCTAGAAGAATCTGAGAGAGCCATCAGACCATGATGTAGGTATGACCTCAAGTGAAGAAGAGAGGAAAGGAAGAAAGGTTGAGTGGTAGAGTCTTAGACTGAAGATCTAAGGAAAGTTCAGCAAGGTCATCAAAGGTTCACTGTCTCCTAGGAACGGGCCTCCTTAGTACCCCTGCCACTCTCCCGTCACTTGCTGCGAGCAGCCCATGGGAAGCAGTTTTTGGCAAGAAGGCATTGACGGATTTCAGAGCACAGTAGCTGGGGCCATTTGTCAATCACATTTTCTGCAACTAGAGATCCAAGAGGCACATTCTCATGGCTGCCACAGGGATCATACATGTTAGGGTACTTATCACTCTGAAAAGATGGTACAGAGTAAAAGTAATGATAATTTCCATAGTAACTATCAAAATCATCATTGTCATCAATCATCACCGTGATCTTTATCTCAGTAAAGGTTCCTTCAAAGCAACATAGAACCGGCTCTAATTAAATCATTTCCAACATTTTGTGCTAGTTGTAATATCTTACTGATTGTGATACTCATCTAGACATCTTAAATTGCATCATAAACATTAGAATTGTTAAACCTCTGTATTTCTTACAGGTGCAGGAGGACAATAGTATGTGACTCAAAAATAACATGAGTCAAGAGTTGCAAATGAATTTAGGCAGTGCCTTCAAAATCCTGCAGCCTTCAATGACTTTATAAGGATAGCATGGGCCACCACTGGCTTGGGGACTGTGACATTACTCATCTATCATCTCCCTAATCCACTTCACCATCTACAGTCCAAATAACCAGGAGAGAGAAGTCAGTGTGGACTTTCCCTCATCAAAGGTGCACCAGGAAGAAGTTTCAAAGCAGGTAATCCCATCTTGCTATTCATGGCAGCAAGATTACAACCCTGCAACTTCCCATTTAGACACCTGGGGTGATTCCTTTGCCCTGAAGACAATACATGTTTCATTGCAGTATTCCCTTAAGACAGAAGAGCATGACACTCAATCAAATACAATGGGAAAAAATCATTTCTCTGTCTTCCCATAAGGAGAAGTTATTCAATTTTGTTTAAAAGTCAGAGTGGATGACTGAAGAGAAAGGTAGAAAGAGAAAGGTAAGGTTAGACAGCATTTCCACTTTTGAAACTGTTATCGTTCCCCAGTCATTTAATTAGGCAGAATCCTGCATATTTTATCTATTCCTTAGGAGAACAATGATATTTACAGTAAAATCTTAAACAACAAAGGTGGATGTTCCGTATTGTTGTGCTTTCCACCCAGTAAAGGCTGCTGCTTCTCTTCCCATTATGATTCTCCTTACTGTCTCCCTTTATGAAATACCTGTCTCTCTGGCCAAAGGGGTGAGGCACATGGTCCTTGATTGGTCCTAGACACAGTCATATGACTCATGCAGGCCAATGAGAGTCCTTCCCTGATATGTTTATATACTAAAGGAGAGAGGGTGGGACCAAGGGCAGGGACCAAGGGCTTCACTCTTTCCTCCAAGGTAACCAACCTTGAATTATTTAAATCTGAACTTTCATTTACCACATAAAGAAAAACCATATGTAGGAAAGAATCAAATGAACAGAGGGAAGCTGAGATGACAGGGAAAAAATAGAGGAAAAAAAAGAAAGGATCAGTCAGTCCTAATAACACTTCACACTCTTGGTCCAGTCCATTCTGAAGCCAGCTCTACCCTCTTTTTTAATTTTTTATTGTGGTGACATTGGTTTATAACGTATAAATTTCAGGCGTACATCATTTTACTTCTATTTCTGCATGGATTACATCATGTTCTCATGTTCACCACCCAAATACTAATTACAATCCATCACCACACACATGTGCCTAATTATCCCCTACACCCTCCTCCCTCCCCACCTTCCTCTCTGGTAACCACCAATCCAATTTCTGTCTGTGTGTTTGTTTTTTGTTATTATCTATTACTTAATGAGTGAGATCATATGGTATTTGACCTTCTCCCTCTTATTTCACTTTGCATAATACCCTCAATGTCCATCCATGTTGTCACAAATGGCTGGATTTCATCGTTTCTTATGGCTGAGTAGTATTCCGTTGTGTATATATACCACATCTTCTTTATCCATTCGTCCCTTGATGGGCACTTAGGTTGCTTCCAAGTCTTGGCTATTGTGAATAACGCTGCAATGAACACGGGTGCATGTATCTTTACACGTTGGTGTTTTCACATTTCTTGGATAGACACTCAGCAGTGCAATAGCTGGATCATATGGTAGTTCTATCCTTGATTTTTTGAGGAATCTCCATACTGTTTTCCATAGTGGCTGCACCAGTTTGCACTCCCACCAGCAGTGTAGGAGAGCTCCCTTCTCTCCACATCCTCTCCAACACTTGTTGTTTCCTGTCTTATTAATTATAGCCATTCTGATGGGCGTCAGGTGATATCTCATTGTAGTTTTGATTTGCATTTCCCTGATAGTTAGTGATTTTGAACATCTTTTCATGTGCCTGTTGGCCATCTGTATATCTGCTTTGGAGGAATGTCTGTTCAGGTCTTTAGCCCATTTTTCAGTTGGGTTGTTAGTTTTCTTGTTGTTGAGATGCATGAGTTCTTTATATATTTTGGAGATTAACCCCTTATCAGATGTATGGTTTGCAAATATCTTCTCTCAATTGTTAGGTTGTCTTTTCATTGTGTTGATGGTTTCCTTTGCTGTGCAGAAGCTTTTTACTTTGATGTAGTCCCATTTGTTTATTTTTTCTATTGTTCCTCTTGCCCGGTCAGACATGGTGCTGGAAAATATGTTGCTAAGACCGATGTCAAAGAGCGTGCTGCCTATGTTTTCTTCTAGCAGTTTCATAGTTTCAGGTCTTATGTTCAAGTCTTTAATCCATTTTGAGTTAACTTTTGTGTATGGTGTAAGGTAATGGTCTTTCATTTTTTTTGCATCTGGCTGTCCAGTTTTCCCAACACCATTTGTTGAAGAGACTTTCCTTTCTCCAGTGTACGCTCTTGGCTCCTTTGTCAAAGATTAGCTGTCCATAGATGTGTGGTCTACCCTCTTTTCTAACACTAATGGATGGGCAACACCACATAAAATCAGTAACCCACAAGAAACAGTGTCCCTAGGGACAAATGCCCTTGAGTTAAGGCAAAGGGTTACATTTACAGAATATGTTTCCTGTATCTCCTGATAATTGCCCCTCTGCTTACAGTAGGATGTGTGTTGAAGTGGTGAAGAGAGGGCACCTCAGGACTGTGAAAAACATAGCAATCTGGAGAATGACATAAACTATCTAAAACTCGGTCAGTACTTATTCCTTTGAGATGAGCTGGAGATCTAACATCACCCAGTCCCTTGGTACCAGTGGGCATAATGCAGACAATTAAGTTTCTTAAAGATTTTGTAAACCAGACTGGTCCTGAGGGAGATCACAGTTAGTAAGAAAGCCTATGATCAACACTTGTGATCCCAAAAATCATTAGAACCAAAATTGAAGATAACAAGCCATGATAGGATGCTGAAATGAAGGTTCAATGTCAAAACTATTGCTCAACTCTTCTTCAATTTGAAGACAGCAATTGACAACCACTTGTCCCTTTGGAGTATTTGATCTATAACACAGGTGCAGAATGATTAAGAAGGTTTTAAGCCCTCTAGGTGAGGAGGGAAATAGAGCCTTAGCAGTTGGGTATCTTTCTTCTCACCCCTAAGCAGGATATGGTACACAAGACCAATCTAACATCTAGGAGAATGGGTACAAAGACGAGCAGGATTGCACTACACTGAGCCTCAGATGTAGATAACCTGGCGGCTCTGGGTACAGGTACAGCTACGAGACACGCTCTGCAGGCCTCTCAGGGAAGATAGTCATACCCGCTTTCCATCCCACCACTTCCACAGTGCTCGCCTGCCCAGAGCTGGCAGGATCCTCTGGATGAGACAAGGTCACTGTTGGCTGGTTACATTGGATGATGTCATCTGCTACAAAAGGAACTCCAAATATAGAACCCAGATCTCATCTGGAAAATGTGGACTAGATAGGACACTGTCAAATAATGCAATTATAGGAATCAAGAGATTTGGTCCAATTGTTGGACATGAACCCCATGCTGCCCTGAATTCCAACAGTAGCTCTGCTATTTATCATCACAAAGCCATTATCTGGATTACCACACAGGTGCCTTGTTGGTCACAAGAGGAAATGATGAAATGTTCCAATTTTCGTAGTTATCCAAGTACAAAAATATTTTGCTTGAGCAAATCTGAAAAGTATCATTCCTTACAGATTGTCTAAGCATACAAGGCTCATGAAGAAAGGACCTGCTCCCTTTCCTTTGAAGCTCGACTGCTTTCCCTGCTCCCTGAGCAGAACACTGCAGAAGAGAGACAAAACCTGCCTGGCTGGATCTACCACTAGTACAAGCTGGGCCAACTCAGCTGGGTCCTCACTGCTCTTGGCAATGCATGGATCTCCTTATTCACCAGCAGACCACGTGGACATCTTTACCTTGCCTCCAAACTGTAGTTCCAACTGCAACTCTTCTAAATGATTCACATTTATTTCAGACCTCCAGCACAATTTCATCACTTTATTTTGAGCCCAAGGCCCTCTTTCTACACTCTTAAAATGTAGGGTATATACTCTGAGCTTCCTTATCTCACATGTGTCCCCACTTTTCTCTTCCCTTTGCCACCACCCCACCCACCTCCTACTCACCTCCATAAGACAGTCAACACAATAACCTCTTACCTATACTCTCTCTCTTTAGACTCTCCCTCCTCCAATCTATCCCGAATACTGCCTTACAGGTTAATATTATTACAGCACTTTTTTGACCATTTCATAAACGTGCTCCATAATTTTCACCGGGTCCTCATTATCTAAAGAGCTTCTGAGCCTGGTTCTCAAAGCCTCAACCAAAACCTGCCTTTCCAGAATCACATCCCATTCTTCTCCTCTAGATAGGCATGCTCCAGTCACACCTTGGATTTCCTCTCCTCGGTACCAGTGCTCAAGCCATTTCTGCCACATCGAATGCTCTTTCCTTATTGCCAGCTATTCCGATACTCTCCACAGCCTCAGGACTGGATGATGTACCACTGACTACACAAAGTCCTGCTTGATTATAGCTCTCAACTCTGAACACCCAGAGCTCTCTGTAGCATTGTTGATTCATATATAGGCAGATAATTACCAAGAGGCGTCCATATGCCAAACACTATTTTAAGCAGTGGGATCACAGAAATAATCAAGATAGAAAATCAGAGTAGGGTGGACAGTAAATAGGTAGTAAAGAATATGACAGTGGTAAGCACAGGGTGTTATGGGATCCACATATGTGATCCCATCAAGTCTTGGTGGAGGCCAAGATTGCCTGGAGGAAATGACATACATATATCTAAGTTGAATCCTTTAGGAGAAGTGAGAGATTTCCAAATGAAGAAGTGGAGAAATAGAGGACCAGTTTTCAGCACAGAGAGTACTATATTCAAGGAACTTCATTTTGTTCAGCATAACTGGAGCATTTATTTATTTTTTATTTTATTTTATTTATTTTTTTTGAGAAGATCCGCCCTGAGCTAACATCCATGCCAATCCTCCTATTTTTGCTGAGGAAGACTGGCCCTGAGCTAACATCTATTGCCAATCCTCCTCCTTTTTTCCCCTTTTTCTCCTCAATGCCCCAGTAGATAGTTGTATGTCATAGTTGCACATCCCTCTAGTTGCTGTATGTGGGACACCGCCTCAGCATGGCCGGACAAGCTGTGTGCTGGTGCATGCCCGGGATCCAAATCCGGGCCCCCAGTAGTGGAGCGCACGCACTTAACCACTAAGTCATGGGACCGGCCCCCTGGAGCAGAGAATTTAAAGAGGTGCTGGAGTGGTGAGAGAAGAAGCTGGAAAGGGAAATAGATCAGCTCATAAAGAGGCTTGTGGACCACATGCAAGAGCTAGGAGTTGATCTTGAGGACACTGGGGAGCTACTGAAGACTTGTAGAGGCATACACAATCCTATACGCATATGGTGAAACCGTTCTGCAAAGAGTGTGAATTAAGAAATCAAGCTGTTTTAGTAAAGTAGACCCAAGATGAAGGTGGCCACCGCTAATACAGTTCCACGATGATAGAAAGAAGTAAACTGATTTGAGAGCTATTAAGGATGAGAGTCAAGGATGATGCTTAGGTTTCTGGCTTGGACAACTGTTTGGAGAGGAGCACCACTTACTGAGATGGGAAACACTTGGGTAGAAGCAGCTTGGAATGAGCTGAATATTAAATGCCTGTGAGATTTTCAAGGCATGACGCCCAATTCACCAACAGTTAGATAAATGGTTCTGGAGTTGAACTGGGATCAGATGCCAGTTGCAATGTAATGACGCCTATCATATACACCTTGACATGAGTCAGTCTGTGTGTCTCCTGGCACTCCTTCAAGACCCCAAACTCTGACTGCAGAGCTATAGGACCTCCACCTGTGCGCCTTACACAGCACCTCATACACAGGAGACATTTAATAAAAACTCATAGAACATAAATGCACATTGATGTTCCTTCATTTAAAAATTTCATTTGGAAGCACATTCAAGTTACTGGAGAGAAAAGAGAGGAAAAGATGCTCACAGATGCTCACCGACCTCATGTGCCATTGGTCCACCTCTCCCTCATTTTCAGGCATTAAATTAATCATGCCCTTTCTTCCCACCTCTACTCCTGGGTCAATAGACAAGGTCTTTCTGGTCTAATTAGACTCCTAAATGAGCTCTAGAGGCTTAAGGCAGAGCATGGACCAACCAACTGCACCCTCCCCCTCTTCTATCTAGTCATCTTTAGTTGATGCTGCAAAAAAATTAGGCTGGTTTTGCTTCTGATTATTTCTGCATGGGCTCTTTTGTGATCTCTCTGAGAGAGGATGACCATCTATCATTCAGATGACACAGAGGCGAGCCACATCAGCAACGGTCCAAGTAGCCATCATTTACTAAGCACTTACTATGAGCCAGGTACCGTGCTGACCTGCCAACAGAATTTCTTCAGTCCCATCACAATTCCACTCAAAATCCTCCCTGGCTCCACATCCTCCAAAGAATAAATTTAATTTGCCTCTATCTCTTATTTAATGCCTTTAATTCATTCAAAACAATGCAGAACAAAGACAGAAACAAGAAGAATGCATTAGGTTAAAAGGCTATTACAAAAATACATGTGGGCTAAAACTACCCTATTGTTTGTACCTCAAACAAAGTCCATCCTGAAAGAATCTCCTCTCTAATTAAACAAGACAGCAAAACAATTTTCTCTTTTCCTAGCTTAATTAATTTATTAATTGTGGCACGAACCATATTTTGTTACTATTGGGCCTTATTCTCATGAGGGATTACACAACCAGTCTCCAATACATATTACCTTACAAAGAGAAGACATTAGTTAAAATTGTAAACTTAAACACAAAAAGGAAAAGGCAGTATTTGGTAAGGGATGCTGAGTATTAATCACTATTGTGGATTACTCAGAGATCTCATGCCAGAAGAGCAGAAAACTTGAGCATGATGATACTCAGAATTAAGAGGTGTTTCTTCACCACTTATACCAGTTATCAATTTATTGCCTTTCAGCTCCAAAAGTCACCCTTCATTACCTGCTCTGTGAAAATCAAGTTGGGTCTTTTTAATCATTTTCCTTTGTGAACTGGCATGATGCTATACTTTGTCAGTAGGGGGTGCTGAAGAGACAGTTGAGCAGGAAGGGGTTTTTCTTCCTGGTTCCCATGCGTTCACTGGGCAGGCTTCTGCAGTTCAGGTGGCTTCCCCATACCCAGCTCCTGCTGTGCAGGCTGCTTCTCTGGCATCTGGCTTTTACGGCATGCACCGATTTCCTAGTGTCCAGCTCCCGCAGTGAATCAGCTTCCCCAGTTCCCAGCTCTTGAGGTGCAAGCAGCTTCCTGAGCACTAGCCTTCTGTAGTACACAGCCGTCAGCTGCACTTGGGAGGTTTTACAGCAGAATGCCTCCAAGGAGACACCTCTGTGTGACAGCTTTCCCCAGCACCAGAGAGGGTGCATTGCCTACAAGTTCCAGAGGGTGGATTTCTAGCAAGTTCTGCAAGCACAGTACTTCTCTGACATTCAGTGAGTCACAGCCGTGTCCTCTCCAACAAGGTCTGGGTCTCAGCCTAGAGATAGAGGGGCGCTTTTCCTCAAACACTCTATCTCAGCCCAATGGGTAATGGCTGTTCCTTATATCTAATATTCCTGTCTTCTTTACAGCTCTCTTTACACTTATTAGCCAATCCCTCATTACTCCAACCCCTGCGATAGTTAATAATTCTTTATATTAAATTTTCTTTGCTCAAATTACTAGATGACTGCTGTCTCCTGATTGGCGCCTGACTGATTGCATATGCATGTGCAACACACATGATGGTTCCTAAATTGTAAAATGGGTATAAACTGTTAAGGCTCTCTAGCCAAAAATAACAAAAACAAAAACTTTTGCTAGGCTAGAGATGATTATATTAAAATCTTTTATATTCATAAAAGTCTTGTAAAATGAGCATTTTATCCCCATTTTACAGATGCAGAACTGACAAGTAGAGTGGTGCAATTACTTACCCAAGTTCTCAAAGCCATACGGATGCTCCAGTTAGTAGCAGCAAGACTGACAGCTGTATCTCTCCGAAACTGGAAAAGTTATTTACCTGAGATTAAGAATCACTTGTTTTAGGGGCCGGCCCGGTGGCGCAAGCGGTTAAGTGCGTGCACTCCGCTGCGGCAGCCCGGGGTTCGCTGGTTCAGATCCCGGGTGCACACTAACACACTACTTGTTAAGCCATGCTGTGGCGGTGTCCCATATAAAGCAGAGGAAGATGGGCATGGATGTTAGCCCAGGACCAGTCTTCCTCAGCAAAAAAGAGGAGGATTGGCATCGGATGTTAGCTCAGGGCTGGTTTTCCCCACACACACAAAAAAAGAATTACCTGTTTTTCTTAGTTTCTCTCATAAAAAGCAGGATTCAAGCCCAGGCTGATTCAGAAACCTAGGCTCTTAATTGCTACAATATATGCATGACCTCCATTCTTCAACATTTCATTTGCTATTTGGTGGAGCACGTGGGGGTAAAAATAACTTCCAATAGAAACTTCAAGCTTGCCCTGGACTTCTGGGAAACAAGCGGTCTGTAAAATTCTTCCCATGTCCAACTTCGCAGACTGCTGCAGGGAAAGGGGCACAGCCAGAGACCAGTGACTGAGGAAGGAGATCTGGTGTCGATCAAGCAACTTCGGTGTTTACGTTGACACCCAGTGTCCAAATGAGGAGCCAGTATTATCAGTACAGGGGACAATAGTATCAAGACTATGTCTCTCCAAAACTGGGAAGATATTTACCTGAGATTAAGGATCATTCTTACCTTTTTTTCCTAGCTTTCTTCTTAAAAAAAAAAAAAAAAAAAAGCCACCTGCAAAGCATTCATTGGGGAATATTTAACGATTCATTGAATTCCAAATCATAATCCAGAAAAGACTTGCATCTGCAAAGACTTAAATATTATGATCCATTTTCCTCTCTCTAGAACTCACGTTAACCTCCAAAAGAGTAGTGTCAACAGAAAAACAGAGGAAACACCAAACAAGAACATTCTGAAGCAAAATCCTTCCTTCCAAAAATAGCTACATCTTTTTTCAGTTAAGTCCTGGCTTAGAATTCTGTTTCACTTGAATCAAAGACAAAGGTGGGCTGCCAGCGATGACTCCCTGGTGCCTGCTAGAAGAAGTCCAGCCCCACCGGCTAGAACTCAAGGCCTTTAGAGACTGGCTTTGCTTCATTGGCATAGCAGCATCTTCTCCATGCCCAGGGCTGAGATTCCGCCAGGACTCACTGGAATAACTCCTCCCACTGTTAAAATACTGCAACAGTTCTGTGCAAGGGACATAGCCCCTTCCCCAAGATCTCACCCTCTACCCTCCCCACAATTCACCAACTAAGGAGTTAAATGCTTAGCACAACCAGGAGACCTCCAGGACCTGTTCCAGACCTCTGCCAGCATAAACTCTGGTTCATCAGTGCTCCTGTCAATCAGCCTCCTAAAACTCCTGCCTCTTGTGTGGCCTTTGCCAGAGCAGTTGAGGATCTCAATAAAAGAAAGGGCATCCCTGGCACTGGCACCTGATACTGACATCCTGGTAAACAAACGTGTGACACCCATGTAGACCCCCGGGGCTATGACCAACCACCACTGGCCTGCTCTCCCTGGGGTCGATGTTATTTAGTTACTAGTGGTAACTGCAGCCTCTGGGGGACTTCAACTGTAAGATAGTCTGGGCTGAACAAGGAAAAACGGAAGAGCAGGCAGGCTGGCAATAGTGGGGTCCACCCCAGATACTGGCCAAGACTGCGGATTCTATCAGTATAGTGGGTCCTATTAGGCACTCCAACAGGAGAGCGGCTACAGAGAACAGACAGGACCCAAGGAAGTGGTTTAGGTCAGGTGGCATGCTGGGTGTAGACCTCCTCTAAACTGTTCCCGTTGCACTTCACCTCCCTTTAACGAGATGAGTTGTTAAAACCTTCTGAATTCTCACGCATCGTGAGCATTAACATTAACTTTATTCATAAAAATGAGAACTATGACATTCATAGCATGAACTATGCTAACTGCATATGAACTTAATGTTGTAAACATCACTATCATTATCGCCATTTTACAGAGATATAAACTGAGGCACAGAAAGTTATTTAAGAGACAGAGCCAAGATCTGAACCACGCGTTTCAGCAACAGAGCTGTATTTCCTGTCTTCTGGCCTGAAGGATTAAGTTTGACCTAATCAAATATGGCATTCCAATAAATTTTGTGACATGTTTGATAATAGAGATATTGGATATTTTAAAGCTTCAGACAGTATGATAAGAGCTGGGAAATCTTGAATTCAGCAGAAGTGAGATGATACAACACCATGAACATTAATGGGAAAGCCATTGAAAGGATTTGATGCAGTTCCCCACGTCAAATCATGACTCAGATGGGGGCATTATGTAGCTAGTGAGAGATCAAAGTAAAGATCCCAACAACTTCTAATATTAAAAAATAGCATGGATATTATCAGAACAATATCATGAATGATTTTTACTACAAATTATTCATTGGCGAGTGGTTTTAAACAAATATAGTTTGGTTATATTAGAGAATAAGGGGAATAGGTTACTAGTTTTTATTTATGTTAATATATTACCACATCAATATATGTTTTCATTTCAACCCAGTCCATGCCTCAACATCACAGTCCCTTCCAATCAAACTAGTCTATGCTCGTTCACTAGCCTTCACTCCTACAATGAGTCCCACCAGTCCCATTGTCATTTATTTTATCCACTCAGATCATTCCTAAAGCTTTGCCATCGAGTTCCACTTCCCCTGACTCTCTTCATCTTAACTGTCTGTAGTGGGTTGAATAGCATTCTCCCAAATGCATGTCTACCTAGAACCTCAGAATGCAACCTTATCTGGAAATAGGATCTGTGCAGATGTAATTAGTTAAGATAAAGTCATACTGGAGTAGAATGGGCCTTAAATCCAATGACTGGCATCCTTATAAGAGGAAAGGACATATAGAGAGACACAGAGAAGCAGCCATGTGCAAACGGCGGCAGAGATGGAGCAATGCAGCTACAAGTCGAGGAATGCCAAGAATTTCCAGGAACCACCAGAAGCCAGGAAAGAGGTCTGAGACTAATTTCTCCCTCAGAAGCTTCAGAAGGAACCAACTCTGCCAACACCTTCATTTCAGACTTCTGACCTCCTGAACAGTGAGGAAATAAATTTCCGTTGCTTTAATCTACCCAATTTGTGGCCATTTTTATGGCAGCCCTAGGAAACTAATACACTGCCCTTAACACCTATGGTCTACCGGTAGTTCCCACATTTTAGTGTGTATCAGAATCACCTGGAAAGTTTGTTAAACCAGAGTAGTGGGCCCCAGCCTGAGTTTCTGATTCAGTAGGTCTGAGATAGGGTCTGAGAATTTGCATGTCTAACAAGTTCTCAGGTGATGCTGATGTTGCTGTTCTGGGGACATTTCGAGAACCACTGGGTCTATACCATTCATTTTAGCACTTAATTGCATTCAATTTAGAGCTTCACAACATCTTACCTTATCTCATGTTTATAATCAATTCATAAATACAAGGTCTGCCTTCCCAGTGATCCCATGAGTGCCACAAAATCCATGCTCTAACCTACTTTTGTTTTTCCACGAGACATAATGGTGGCTGGCACATTGCTAAATTGAATAGTCCAGGCATAATGGTTGAGAGCACCAACTTTATGCCCTTAAATCTCATTTCCTCATTTGCAAAATGAGGTTAGTGGTATTTAAGAGGAATTTTTGTGAAGATTGAATGAGGTAACGCACGTAAAATGCCTATAATATTGACTGGCTTCCAGAATATGTTCAATAAATGTTAAGTACTGTTATCTTTAAATGTTTTCATTAATGAAAAAAGTTGGCTACGTCTGGATGGACTTATCTGAAACAATGGATACGCCAAAGCTGAAACCCAGAACTTGTCAGAAGTCTACACTCAAGACGTTATGGCTTTTGTGCACATCATGCAGCCAGAGAGATTGCCACTAGCAGGTTACCCTACACACAAACCCCATCCACTCCTCCTCTAACTCTAGATTGGCAAAGCCTTGGCAGGGTATTGATGTAGATTCATCCTTCAAGAAGGTTGCTTATAGCTATATCATACCTCAGTCACTCCATTTAAAATAGTAAGAAGGACTCTGAATTTTGGAGAAAAACAAATATGGCTCAATCAAGAGAAGTCAGGATATACTTGATACCAAGACAACAAACGCTGAACCTCTCCTCCCAGGAGATCAGCTACTTTGATTAAGGGGTGGAAGGTAATTAACAGAATTCAAGAGTAGAAGGCATAGTGCAAAGTTTAGAGGTCCCAAAGAGATGGGCGGCATAGAGAAAATGTCAGTTCAATTCAGCAGAATTTGTTGAACACCTATGTGCCAGGCAGTGTGCCAAGTTTTGGGAATACGGAGGTTAAGAATATCAACAGGTTCCTACCCTGGTGAGTGGAGCAGGGTTTCAGTAAACATCGGACTCCCTGACCAAGCCTGAAGTGGGAAACAGAATTCACATAATGAAAATGCTGGTCTTGCTACTCCTGAGGCCCCTCGGTTGAGAGCCATGCCAGCCTCCAGGAAGAAAGTCCACTCATATATAGGGGTGTGACATACGTTCCCCAATTAAGTATCCAGTCAGCTGTTGGTCCCACTCTGACCTTCTTCTTTGCTCCAGTTGTCTAGCTCTTTCCCAGTTCCTTCATGACAAAATCTTTCCTTGTATCCCAGTTTCAGAATCTCAGCTCCTGATTATTCTCCTTGCTCTTGCTTTATCTGAATCTCTGCTTTGGTTTCTTACCCAAAATCCAGTTCTTCCCAGGTCTGCATTCCCATTAGTTTATTCCATTTCCTGGAATTGGGCCATCACTACCTCCCAGAAGCCAAATGCTCAACTTCCCCAATCTCTGCTTCCTAGCCACAGAGAGATGCCCCCAATGCCAACTACCTATGGCATAGACCTCTCCTGATTCCATGGCCCTTCTCATCCCAGAGTCACAGTCTTCCTCCACTTCATCCCATCTGGCCAACTACGTTCTCTAAGGCTTGTTACGGAAGAGGCCAGTGTTTGAGTCTCAGTCTAACTGGAAAAGAAGAAATAAGAAATAGAGCCCAAAGGAGGCCATAGGCAGGGTCCCAGAGCCCACCAAGAACAAACAGTGTGCTGGCAGCAAGCAAGCAAGAAAAAGAGAAGGGGCAAAAGGAGAATACGAGATAAGAGAGAAGGCCTTCACTCACGATCACGACATTTCACTATAGCGAAGCTAACCAACTGTCCGGGCTTCCAGTGGCAATGGAGTGTGCAAGTCCTTCTCAATCACTCAACAGTGCATCTTATTCTTCCCCCACCCTCCAAAACATAATGATCTCCTGGCTGGCAAATAGCTCAACAGAGCAAACGGAGACCTTTCTGTGGCTTTCTTATCAGGTGCCACTGAAAGCGTAGGAAAAATTCATGTTGCAAGATGCTATGTCGCACATCCACCACAGTGCAGGTAGACGATAATGAAAAAAGCAAGTACTGATAAAAGTCTTGAAGGCAACATACAGCACAAATTGAGGATGTGGGTAATCCTCTGAATAAAAGGAGATATTCATTTTCAGAGTCAATTGCTGGCCATTGAACTAGGAAGATGATATTCAAAAAGTCCAACAAGAAAAATTTCATGGCAGGTGTGAAGGGGATGAGACCGGGGGTCTGCTTTATTCAGCTTTTCCTTTAAAGCCAGCAGTAAGAAGGGAAAGCATGTCTTCACAAACTTCAAGACTTGTCCTAGTCTCTTTCCTGTACTCATCCTGACCTGAGCTGTCTTGCCCCTTCTTTCATGCTCGCTAAATAGTAACACCAGACAGTGAGTGAGCACCCACTCTGGGCCAGCAGCCTCAGAGTCAAGCGCTGGAGAATCAGCAGGGACTGACACATGTGCCCTCTGCCTTCTCAAAGGCTGGTTGGGAACACAAAAAGTTGTTAAACAGTTATTTAATGACACTGATAACATGCTGAGGAGGAAGACAGGAAGAAGAATATTAGGGAGTGTTTGACACAGCCTGATTCTCCTTAGCCAGAGAGAAAGCCACTAAAAACTCTCCCCGACGTCCAAGCCACGCTGCTGATGTATACCCTACATCAACACAGGTGTTATTTATGTCTCCACAAATTTAATTAACGGGATTTCCACTGACTCAGTTCCTTTGTTTTCCAGTTGAGCTACTTTACAGACTGTTATGATCTTCCACTACTTGCAAGGTAAGGGGACTAGCCTTTCCTTTAAATAGAGCCCTGCGGTTTCTCCAGGGCTTAGATATTGTTTTAGGAAGTGCTTAAAGCATGGAACTTAAAACCAGAAAGGAAGACGACTGGAAGAAAGAGAGTCATAGTTCCAACTGTAGCATGCTTAATCTAACAGAGAACGTTGTTCAACTAAAAATAAAGAAAGAGAGTGAGCCTTAGATTTAATATAGATTATGTCACCATGTGACCTGGTTTTCACTCTGCCTTGGTTTTCCCAGCAGTAACTTTGGTTTATTAACTTCATTCATATCTGAGTTGAAAATTATTGCCTCCACAATAAAACCAATGAACAGTCTTCTGTAGAAACGTTTCTTTTTACCTTAGAGATTCCAGCTAACCCCTGTGGAATATCTAAAGCCACTTTGTAGACAGGACCACGGACATGTACTCATCATCATTTACAAAAGGACCTATAAAATAGCCAATACAGTAGAGATGCTAATTCCTGCCCACAAGGTATTCAACCAGGTATAGCCCAACTATATTCCTATATCCTCCAGTCAGTCAGTGAATCCATGAAATTTACTGGGCACTCACCAAACACACTGTGAAAAATGTTCCAAATGAATCAAGTTGTGGTTGCTTTATTCATTCATGGCCCCTAGATTCTCAGATACAATTCAATGGTCCCTAATATGTAGAAAACAGTTAAATAGATTCAGGTGGGCTTGCATAGCTGGCACATAAAGGTGCTCAAAAAAAGGACTTATTAAAGGAAAAACATGGATCACTCCAATCGAGCTTTGGTTAGTTTGAACCCCATAGCTTAGCATTCTCCTTTCAGATCAAAGTGCAAAACAGAGAGAATGAAGGTGGAATCTACGACACAATTGCCTCCGACACCCTACGGGCAGTAAAATTTAGGGAAATGCTACTCAAAGAGCCAGTCTCCAAGATGTTTGTCACCAACTGCAAGGGCATGAGGAGTTTGGGTCAGGATGCAGATCAAGGCACTGCTTCCTTCATCAAGCGAGTTTTGCTCCCCTCCCCCCAAAAAAACTGTCTAATGACGTAGTTTATTTGCATGCTAGCACAAGCTCCTTATGTCGTCAAGGATGGCTAACGGTTTAGAGATCTCAGCCTGTCCTAAGACCACATTTGAGTGGAGCTGGTTTAAGGATTAAGACCTTAGACTCCGGGGGCCGGCCCGGTGGCGCAAGCGGTTAAGTGTGCGCGCTCCGCTGCAGCAGCCCGGGGTTCGCCAGTTCAGATCCCGGGCGCGCACCGACACACCGCTTGGCAAGCCACGCTGTGGCGGCATCCCATATAAAGTGGAGGAAGATGGGCACGGATGTTAGCCCAGGGCCAGTCTTCCTCAGCAAAAAAAAAGAGGAGGATTGGTAGCACAGGGCTGATCTCCTCACAGAAAAAAAAAAAAAAAAACACCTTAGACTCTGGAATCAGGGACCCCCAGGTTTGAATCACAACTTCATTACTTCTGAACATGTAACTTTGGGCAAATAGTTCTCCCTGCCTCAGTCTGCTCGTTTGTAAAATGAAGATAATAATACCCCCCACTTCACTGGGTCATTGTGAGGAGTAAATCAGAAAGTGTGTAAAACATTTAACGTAGAGCCCAGCATATGATCAACAATAGGGGACTGTTACTCAACTTTATGATTTGGGTCCTTAATATTCCCCTTCTTCATTTGGTAGAATGTTAGAGCTAGAAAGAAACTCAGAGGTAACAGTATCCCACCCAATGCAAAACGAATTCTTTCTCCTTGTGACCTTCACTCCTTGCTGCAGAGAGCAGCAGATAAATACACAATGAGGCACAGAGAAAATATGACTAAAGGTCAAAATTCCTAGGTTCTAGTTCTGACTGACTACAGAGACCCCTGGGGCAAGTCATCTAATTCCCTGAGGCACGATTTCCTCATCTTTTGAACTAAAAAAGTAAAATGGAGGGATAATGCTTCAATTAGAATAATATTACCTTTGCTGCATACATCACAGTCACTGCATCAACACAACTGTGTCTGTGAAAGCATTTGTTTTTTGTTTTTTTATTAGCCACAGAACACACATACAAATATCAATGCTGAAGGAGGATGCCCCCACGCGAGCTCTTCAGGTAGCTGAAGGAGTGCTCGCGCCCTTTCTGGTCCACAGTCACTCATTCTCAACTTCCTTCAGCTACTTGCCACACAGTGTTCTCCCAGACAGATGCCTTCCACTGCAACCTCCCTCTACATTCCTGAGCCAAACAGGGAAAGAGCCTTGAAAGCAACTTGCAGGCTGTGTCACGTGGATCAGCTCTCGCAGCTGCCTCCAGGAACCCACTCCCTGAGTTAATTACCCATTGTGAAGAAGCCCTTTATCCTCAAATCCCTGAGCACAGAGCCCTTTCAGGTTGGTGCCCTCTTGTTTTTGAAACTTGTTGCTTTTTTTTTCTTAGCAGGAGTTCTCCTGCTTTTTTTTTTGTGAGGAAGATCAGCCCTGAGCTAACATCCATGTCAATCCTCCTCTTTTTGCTGAGGAAGACCAGCTCTGAGCTAACATCTATTGACAACCCTCCTCCTTTTTCTCCTCAAAGCCCCAGTAGATAGTTGTATGTCATAGTCGCACATCCTTCTAGTTGCTGTACCTGGGACACGGCCTCAGCATGGCCCGACAAGCAGTGCGTCGGTGCACGCCCAGGATCAGAACCTGGTCCGCCAGTAGCAGAGCATGCGCACTTAACCGCTAAGCCACAGAGCCGCCCCGAAACTTGTTGCTTCTAATTGGTTGTGACATCTACTTTCTCTGTATGCCATGGAATATTCCCTCTTGCTCCCCTTTTCCCAGATTTCCATACTTGTTCCCATTTTTATTAATTCTGGGACTTGGGGAATCCTTGTGGACTTCAGACACTAAGAGAAACCTTAAAATGTCAGCTGGTGGGAGAGAAAGACAGATCCAGACAACGAGACTCATCTGCAACGATACTGACCTGAAATTGGAAACACTCACTGAGCAGGGAAAGCACTAAGAAAATATTCAGATAAGGAGGAAGGGCAGGTACTAGGACGGAGTCCTATCCTACAGGTAGAATTTGCTATCAGGAGACATTAGAAGTGATGTACGTAAAACTTAAGTATATATAAAAATTACTTGGGTAATCTTTCTCCTCATCCCTTTTACTCCCTGCTGCATAGAGCAACAGAGGACAAGTATATCATGAGCTATAGAGGAACAATAACTAAACCAGTATCTTTTTAAGATGCAAAGTCTAATTCAGTGGGTCTTGGGTCCTGAAACTTCCAGGCCATGTCAGTGCTGCTGAGTTCTAAGCATGCCATAGGCCCGAGTGGCTAAAAAAATGGGAAATCTGTGAACAAGCAAATGAGAAGAGGCAGATATTGTGTTTCAGCTTGATTCAAGGCAGACGATCATGAGGAAGCATCTACTTATATATGTAAGCAACACTTGTAGATTCCTATTTTGTGAAGCGTATATGCTGCAAGCTATATTCTCTAAACATAAAGCAGTGAACAAGACAGAATTGCCTCTGCCCCATAAACCTTGTAATCGAATGCCAGATATAATTTCAATCCATTGGTAGACAACAGGTGAGAAAGGCAAGCTTACAATGACGGGAACTCAGGTACTCCACTCCACATGGAACTCCCACATCAGCAAGCCCCTCAGCAGTGCCTCCACTCCCGTCTACCTAGTCACCTGTACTGCTGCCCATGTCACGTCACCATCAACTCCTTCACCTGGACGACCAGAAACAGCCCCCTAACTTGTCTCCAAGCTTCTTTTCTTCCCTGCTTCCCGTTCACTTTCCCTCAACAGCCAGGAGCAGTCTTTCTTTTAGTGTAAATTAGAATTCTGCTTCTATCCAAGATGGAGTAACAGAGAACAGATTTACCTTCCTGCTTGAAACAAATAAAAGATAAAATATATGAAACAAAGGTTTTGAAGACACCGAACAGCAGGCAATGAAAGACAGTGTTCCCTGAGAGATGGGAAAACAAATGATGCCAGGCCTGTGATTCCCCAGATAAGTGTCTTGAGATAGTTTCCAGGCAGTGGCTCAGGGAGGGGGACACAGGCAGAGCCCAGTGGACTCCCCAAGTTGAGACAGAGCAGAGAGTCTGGGGAGACCAAGGCAGCTAGAGTACAGAGAGGCGAGAGCTGCACAGGCAGAAACAATTTATATACACAGTCCTCTTTAAGCATCAGCAGAGTACTGATCAGCAGATACACGTGAGAAAACTACCAGTGGCCAGGGGAAAAAACGCCAAAAGCCTTAAGTAACAGTTCCCTGAGATCATCACCTGGGAACTCAGGCCCACCTCAGGCCTACTGAATCCAAAACGCTGGACAGGAGGCCCAGAGATCTGCGTTTTAACAAGCTCTCCAGGTAATATTCTGATGCACACTGAATTTTAAGAACCATTGTCCTAAGACAGTGATTCTTAACTTTGGCTGAATACTAGAATCATCTTAGAGATCTAAAAAATCCTAATGCCTAGGCCCCATCTAGAGAACCAATCAGTCACTGACTCAGTAGGTCTGGGTGTGGCCTGAGAATCTGCATTTCTAACAAGTTTCTGGATGATGCTGAAGCTGCTCGTCTGGAAACCACTCTTTGAGAACCACTGGTCCAGAGTTTGACAAGGGATGAAGCCTACCATTGGGAGCCAAGTACCTCTAACTGGGGGGAGAAGAAAGATGCCACAGCTAGGAAATCAGACAGAATCTGGCAGATTTCCTCAAATCTCTCTAATGATGGGGAGATCACTACATTCCAAAATATCCTATTTGGGGACAACTCTAATTATTAAGAATTTCTTACATAGCCAAAATCTAGCCCCATATAACCTTTCAGTTGTTAATCCTTATCAAGGCCTTTTGTTTTTTCTAACCTCATTTTTCTCCCCTTTGAAAGGATTAGACCATAACTGTTATCAAGCTGCAGTTAATTATTTCAGTAAAATGATGTTGTTTGTTTTGTCAGTTTCTTAACATTCTGGACTTATTAGGACTGTGGTGCTCAAACTTCAGCATACGTAACACACACACGGGAACCAGCTAAGAATGCAGACATTTGCGCCCTGCCCCCAGAGCCTCTGATTCAACAGTCTGGTGTGGGCCCTAGGTATCTGCAGTTTCATAAATACCAGCCCTCAGCAACAGGAGTTCAGGGGCTGAATCCTCCCCAACAGCTCACCTGGCCCAAATGAGGGTGGCGTACAGAGACACTTGGCAGAAGAGCTTCCTGTCAGCTCTGTGCCAAGAACTCAAGGCCACGCTGAGGAGAGCATCCCTCAGCTTCTACCTATAGCCATTCAGGTTCCTTTTAGCACCAGTTAATGGTTAAGGACTTACTCAGCTGACCCACGGTGGTTAGAGCCCAGACTCAGATCAAGTTAGCTACAATTCTAGCAATCATTGACCCTGGAGGAGTTCAAGTCTTGTTGGCTACAAGTGGAGCTCTCAGACCTTCCAAGAATTCCTTTCTTCCAGGAAGCCCTAGGAGCTATGGATCAGAAACATTTTATATAGAAAGCATTCAGAATGTGTGAGAGCATACAATTTTTTCTTCCAAGTAGCAGATATATTTCATATGGGAGGGAAAATGTCCACTAAATGCAAAGATTTCTCTGTGAACTCAAAGCAGATTTCAAATAGCTCCTGAGCAGCACAGCTAGGAGCAAGGGTGAAGTCATGGGCAGTTTAAGATTTAACCCTGGAAAGCAATTTTATAGCATCTCACCTTAATTTAGCTAAGGGCAGGTACTTCCCAGACCATGTTAAAGAATCAATTAGTGTTGGCATACCGCAAAGATGACTTCATATTCAAGACCTACCTATATGTCTTTAGACAAGTCGTTAATTTCTCTAATCCACAGCTTCCAAGTTTCTATAGAAGGGATGCTAACCCCTGTCCTATAAATCTCAAAGCTTCTTATACCCCTAGGGAAACATAATGTAAAACACTTGAGTATAAACAGTGAATGCCACTAGATTTTGACACTATGTGTTTCTTAATTAACCCCTAAGGGTGCAGAGTCATGTTACCTAGAGAATCAGAACCAATAGGATATATACAGATATATATATATAATAGGAGATTTATTACAGGAATTGGCTCACACAGTTATGGAGGCCGAGATGTCCCACAATCTGCCACCTGCAACAGAAAACCAGGAAACCAGTGGTGTAATTCAGTCTGAGTCTGAAGGCCTGAGAACCACGGGTTGATGGGGTAAGTCCCAGTGTGAGTTTGGAAGCCCAAGAACCAGGAGCACCAGATGTCCACGGGCAGGAGAAGATGGATGTCTCGGCTCAGGTAGAGAGAGAATAAAGTTGCCTTTCCTCCTTTTTGTTCTGTTCAGGCCCTCGGCAGATTGGATGATGCACACCCACAGGGATGAAGGCATCTGCTTTACTCAATCTCCTGATTCCAATGCTAATCTCTTCCAGAGACACCCTTACAGACACACCCAGAGATAATGTCTTACCAGCTATCTGAGCATCCCTGAGCTACCTGGGCTCAGTCAAGTTGACACATATAATTAACCACCACAGGAGGAGACTTTCCTTATCGGTCAAGGTGTTATCCATGCGCACAACCCCATCTAAAGAAAACTTCCCTGCTCATAGCCTTTAATGATGGGGCAGCCACTTTCCATATCCACTACCACCATTGTTGTCTTCCAATGACTCTGGTTGGACCAGAGTGACACATATGTCCCAAAGCAGTCAATTCATGAGCTGGTTGATGGCTCTGAATTCTCATGAGAATAAAACCTTCTGGCCAGTCTCGGGAATTCAAAACAGGGAACAAAGGGAGGATGATCAAGCCATTAGGAGGAAAAGCATCAAGAAGCAGAGACCATGAGCAAAAGAACTGAGGTAGAGAAAAATTGGGGCAGTTTTAGAACACAGATAGTAATGGCAGGAGATACACTCAGAGCAGCAGAGATGGAGAGAAGATCTAATTTGAGTTAATGATGCACCGTCCAAGTGCAGATCCACTGACGCCTACTGCTGACATCTCTACAAGTATCCTTTAATCTGGTGTTTGTCTCCAAGAAGCCAGATTACACCACGGTTTCTTTTCTTGCATTCCTGTAAATGCCCATTTCCTTTATTGCCATATGTCTCCTTTCCTAAGCCAGGTTTCTATGGGTCTCTGTCTCTTGCATCCAGGAGAACTTAACTCATATGACATTAAACATGAGAGTATGTGAGATTCTAGTCAGATATTAATGTGACAGGTATTAAGAGGGGTCTATGCCCAGTAACAACTTCAAATCCTAGCCTTTTTGCTATGAGTCCTCATAACTTCAGGCAAGATAAAATCTTAGTGATCCTTACCCTTTCAACTTCCTCCCGAGCTGCAGGTGGGACTTGCCTGAGAGCTTGGACATGAACACTTCTAAGAAGGGAGATACTGATTTGCATAATAGTTACACCAAAGCTTCTACTTATTCCCTTTTCTCCAGAAAGCATCATGCCCTTTAAAAAAAATAGTCAAGGAAAGGGGCCTTTAATGATCTTCATTTTCTCCTCTTAGTTTAACGAAGGCAGCAAGGGAGATGAGAATTCGTGGACTAAGCAGTTTGCTGGAGTGGCTGTTAAAGTGATGTGTAGAGGGGACCGCACAAAACCTGCTTAATGCTCAGAAACACCTGCTGGGAAATAGTTTTTCTGCATGGGTTGCAAACAGTATTAAAACAATTTTCTTACCTTTAGCAAAAGAGGAGGTGTAAGAGGGCAGCTGTGTTTCTATGGGCTAGCATCATGGAACAGAACTGGAGAGAATTAAGAGATAAGCCAGGGGCGAGGAGAGCAGGCAGGGGGTCACTTCTGGCTGCGAGCTCTGCTGAGCTAACCCTTGCTCTGCAGTTCTGAAGGGAATTTCTGACTCAGGCCATGAATTCCCACTTGGCCACCCTCATTTCTCCATCTTAGAGGGTTTCAGAGTGCCCTCTCAGTCTCAATTCCCCATAGCTAGTGTGCCAAAGGCATTTTGGTGAGTGCAGACGTTAAGGAAAAGACAAATTCAAAATAAGTCAGAGGGAGAAAGTCAAATACCGTATGATCTCACTCATAAGTAAAAGTTAAAAACAACAAAAGCAATCACATAGAGACAGAGACTGGATCGGTGGTTACCAGAGGGGAAGGGGGGAGGGAGGAGGGTGAAAAGAATGATTAGGAACTGTGTGTGGTGATAGACTGTAGTCTTTGGGTGGTGAACATGATGTAATCTATACAGAAATCGAAATATAATGATGTACACCTGAAATTTATGTTATAAACCTAAGTTACTGCAATTAAAAAAAAAGACATATTCAACTCCCCTCTCTGGCGAGGTCATGAGCTGACATTCTCCTTCTATTCATTCCTCCTACCCTAGTTAAGGTTCTGAGCATCTTTCAGCAGAATTACTCCAGTGGCCATCTAACTGGTCTCTCTACCTCCAGTTTCTCCCTCCTCCCATCAGTCCTCCATGCTGGTGTCATAAACATCTAACATCAGGTCAACGACCAATGACTTCCACGGCTTCCTGTCAGCCATAGAATTAAGTCCTAACCTCTCAGCCCTCTGACTCCAAGCCAGTGACCCATCTTTAAATCTTCCATTATGCTCATGCCATCAATCTACACTCTAGAGGTCATGATTCCCTAAGCCCTCCTGAAGGGTCCCTCCCTCTCTGCTTTTGCTATTTGTTCTCCCACAAGTGCCTTTTCCTGCCTAAAGGATTCTAAATCTCAAGCTTCAAGAGACTCAAGGAATAATGACATCAGGGACATAAATAGAACGTTTGGAAAGGAAAATAACAAGTTCAGATTCACATAATGTTGAGTTTGAAGTGATACTGGAGCTTCCAAAAAATGTTCAAGGGACCGGGCAAATATTTAACAGATCCAAGAAGGAGAGTCAAAGCCAGTGGTATAGATTTAGGAGTCATTGTCCAGAAGACAATAAAGAGTAAAACCATGAATTTTACTGTGTTTGCTAAGGTAGTAGGTGATTTTGAGACTGTTCGTCTCTCTCCCAACTCTGAGATTCTTTTTTTTTTTTTTTTTTAATAAGCAAAGCTCTTATTTCACTTATTTTTCTTCTCAAAATTTCATTGGGCTAATTTGGACCTCAGGAGAACCTGAACAATTAATCACTTATTGATGAAGAAAGAGTGACAGATGAGCAGCCATCATGGTGAGACATTTCATGAATTATGCTAACACTCATATTCCAAGACGGACCCTTCCTTTTGGGGCATCCGTTAGGGTGTCATACACAGCCACACTTGCAGCAGTAAATTGCACTTGCTTTGCATCTGTTCCCCAGAACACACAGCCCTCTCCCTCACCATGTCCTACTTGCAAATAATCACACCAACATTGTGAATAGTACTCTTAACTTGAACTTTTCCTCCTCCTCAAATTGCTCTCCTTTCAATGGAAATAAGTAAAGTACAAGATGGCTTTCGTGAACCCTTATCCAAGCTAGAAAATGTTCCTTCAGTTTTTCATCTTTAGCATACATAAACCGGTTGCATCAGTCATAATAGACAAGGTTATTGACAACCCCAAAAAACTCAGTGGCCCTCAAAAAACATCTCTCACTCATGCTATGTGTCTATCAATGGTCAGCATTAGCTCTGTTCTGTGTCATTTTATTTGGAGACTGAGGGTAACAAAGCAACCTCTATCTGAGACATTGATTTCATGGCACAGGGGGAACATGTGTGAATCAAACTAGGACTTTTAAAACTTCTGTGCAGAAATAACACATGTCACTTGTGCCTATGACATAGTTCACGTCTGCTCACATTTCATTGACCAAAAGCAAATCACGTATCAATGTGACAGGGATATATAATCCTTCCATAGGAGGGGCAACAAATATTGTGATCAATAATACCATCTACCCACAAGGGCAAACATCACACAATGTCAGAGTTTGCCCTCTTACTTCTGCATGGTTTAAATGTATCTCTTTAAATCAGTAGCTACAAAGTTTAATGCCTGTAGGGGTTGGGCAGGTTACATAAATATGTGAATGGGATGAAGGGGGGTGGGGGCAACAGGGAGTAGTGAGGCCTGAGGCAAATGAGAAAGAGCATCCCCTGACTCAGGAACATTCAAACAATTTCTTTTTAAATAGCCCAAACAAACCATATTATTTGCAGTCCAGTTTATGACTCTTGATTTAAATACAGAATGGTTCTTCTGAGGGAAGAATATGTATATTTTGATGACAGACAAGAATACATATTACTTGATGAATAATTCATTGCATGTCTATTATATTTTAGGTACTAGGCTAACCACTTCACAAATACTAACTTGAACCTCCATATAACGCAGAGTTGCCTGCCCTTTGACATTTAAACAAAACTAACCCAAGACCTCTATTCTATATCCTCTAAAAAAGTCATTGACCTCCTCAAGGTTCCTATGAATCCTTAAGGTTTATGTTCTCATTTTCACTTCTGCTTCTGAGTTACTTGCACTGAACTCACTGAACTCTCAATCTCATTAGCATCGCATTTCCAGGGGTTCTTCTCTCTGCCAAGGCTGTCACCAACATGGAATTCAGCCTCCTTTCCTTGACTTTCCCCGCAACTGCTCACACAACAGGTTTGAAGTGATGGATGCAGAGGACTGTATCACAGCAACACAGACAAAGTATCAAACTCTCTCCTCCCTAAATGCCATTTGACAAGTTCACCGACCTCCTACCTCCAGCCCCTAGCCATGCTGCCCAGTCCCACTTACCTCAGCTCCCACTCCTCTCTCTTTTCTACTCCACCCCTAGATCTATGCACTTCTTATACAGAATGGTTTAACTATCCCTTTGTTTTACTGTCTTATTTAGAGGTTGCTTTGTCTACTTGGGTCTCCAAATAAAACGGGACAAAGCTGATGCAAACCATAGACAGGCATGTAGCAAACTAGGAAAACAGAGTCTACCTTCCACACTCCCAGAGCCATCTTCTGATCTTTTTCTGAACAAAGAAAGGTCCCTCCCTAAGAGGAACTCTGGGTCCAATTGTTAAAATCAAAATGCTCACTCCATTATACTGACAATAACCTTTCGAGGTAGATGTTATCATTCTTATTTTACAAGTGAAAACTTGAATATTATAGGATTGAATTTTTTTCCTTGATGTTAACCACATTCCCCACCCCTACCCTAGTCAGTCATGAGCCTGTGGAACATATCACAGGAAGAAAGACTCATTCTTCTTTATTATAAGCACAATAGCAGGTGAGGTAGGTGGGATCCAATATGGCAGTCACATTCAAATACTAGGGAGTTCCGTAAGAGTCTTTGTTCCTCTACAACTCCCCTTGAAGAAGACATTTTCCCCCTTTTCTAAGAGTAAACCGTCTCTCTGAACTGATCTGAACAAGACTCTCTAACGTCAGTGAAATGCACTGCTTTGGAGTCAGATGTTAGTCCCCTGACACCTCCGCAGAAAAGCCAGCATCACTGCGATAAGCACCACATGCGTTTGAAAGCCCAAGAGACACAGGGGCGCCATGGCCATTCATGGGAAGATGGTGACAGGCTACACTGAGACTCACCACCTCTCAATTCAGAAAGCCTCACAAAGACAGTGAGCTGCAGGACTAGGTCTCCGGTCCAGCCCTCTGGGCAGAACCGCCGGCATGAGTCTAGCCTGACCACCACCATCTCGTCCTAGAATCCAAGTCTACTGCTACCTTTCCCTATATTGGACAATTTCCAAGTTGTTCTCGTGAACTCAATCTCGTATTCATTTGTTTATTCAACAAATATTTACTGTGCCCCTATGATGTATAGGTTCTGTTCTAAGCACTTGGGAAACATGAGTGAAAACACAAAGATCTCTGCCCTTGGGAAGCTTTTATTCTGGTGAATAGAGACTGAAAAAAAATAAACACAATTAGTCGATTATATAGAATATTAGAGGATGACAAGTGCTATGAAGGAAAAAAAAGTAGGTCAGGGAAAGGGTTTTTTCCTCCTTTCTTCTCTGGAGGAAAAGGCTAGAAGTATGTGGGTTAACACAGAGTTTCTTATCCTTGGTAATATTGACATTTTGGACTGGATAATTCTTTGTTGTGGAGGCTGTCCTGTGTATTGTAGGATGTTTCACAGCATCTCGGACCTCTACCCACTAGGGGCTATTAATGCATCCCTTCGCCCAGTTGTGACTACCAAAAATGTCTAGCGACAATGCCAAACGTTCCCTAGAGGGCACAATTGCCTCCAACTGAGAACTACTGGGTTAGAGACATGTGAGGGGTCTGGTCTTTAAGCAGGTACTCAAAGGTAAATTCAGACCCTTACATCTAGCCTCCTTCACACAGAGGTTTGCAACCTGGCTTTACTGTTGACGAGCTATATGACTTTGATTCCGTTTCTCAACGTCTCTGAACATCCTTCCCTATCTGTAAAATAGGGATAACAGTGCTTTTCTCAAAGATTGGTTTTAAGAATTAAATAACATGATGTAGGTAAATCACCTATTACACATGACCGATAAAGAATTGATAAGCCTTTCCAGCTCAAAATTATCAGCTAGTAGATCACTTTTTCCCTCTGGTAATCTTCTGATGAAGATAAGCAGTCATTATTGTTCCATTTTATGAAACGATAAATCTGGACCCAAATAGATTAAACAATGTGTGCACAGTCACATCGTTAGTAAATGGCAGACTTAAGACAAAGCAACCAATCTTGAATCCTGCGAGTCCCGATTCTCTCTCTCTTCTCACTGACTGCACCACCTCCCTGATTTTAACTTGCTTGCCATCGTTTAAGAACATGCCTGCCTATGGTAAAGTTGCAGGATACAAAATCAACATACAAAAATCAGTTGCATTTCTGTACAATAACAATGAAGTAGCAGAAAGAGAAATTAAGAATACCATCCCATTTACAATTGCAACAAAAAGAATAAAATACCTAGGAATAAACTTAACCAAAGAGGTGAAAGAGCTGTACACGGAAAACTATAAAACATTTCTGAAAGAAATTGAAGAAGACACAAAGAAATGGAAAGATATTCCATGCTCTTGGATTGGAAGAATTAACATAGTTAAGATGTCCATACTTCCTAAAGCAATCTATAGATTCAATGCAATCCCTATTAAAGTTCCAAAAACATTTTTCACAGAAATAGAACAAAGAATCATAAAATTTATATGGAACAACAAAAGACCCCGAATAGCTAAAGGAATCCTGAGAAAAAAGAACAAAGCTGGAGGTATCACACTCCCTGATTTCAAAATATACTACAAAGCTATAGTAACCAAAACAGCATGGTACTGGCACAAAAACAGACACACAGATCAATGGAATAGAATCGAAAGCCCAGAAATAAACCCACACATCTATGGACAGCTAATCTTTGACAAAGGAGCCAAGAACATACAATGGGGAAAAGAAAGTCTCTTCAACAAATGGTGTTGGGAAAACTGGATAACCATATGCAAAGAAATGAAAGTAGACCCTTACCTTACACCATACACAAAAATTAACTCCAAATGGATTAAAGACCTGAATGTAAGACCTGAAACTGTGAAACTTCTAGAAGAAAACATAGGCAGTACGCTCTTCAACATCAGTCTTAGCAACATCTTTTCAAGCACCATGTCTAACTGGGCAAGAGAAACAATAGAAAAAATAAGCAAATGGGACTACATCAAACTAAAAAGCTTCTGCACAGCAAAGGAAACCATCAACAAAACGAAAAGACAACCTAACAATTGGGAGAAGATATTTGCAAACCATACATCTGATAAGGGCTTAATCTCCAAAATATATAAAGAACTCATGAATCTCAACAACAAAAAAAAAACTACCAAGCCAATTAAAAAATGGGCAAAAGACCTGAACAGACATTTCTCCAAAGAAGATATACAGATGGCCAACAGACACATGAAAAGATGTTCAAAATCACTAACTATCAGGGAAATGCAAATCAAAACTACAATGAGATATCACCTCACGCCTGTCAGAATGGTTATAATTAACAAGACAGGAAACAACGTGTGTTGGAGAGGATGTGGAGAGAAGGGAACTCTCATACACTGCTGGTGGGAGTGCAAACTGGTGCAGCCACTAAGGAAAACAGTATGGAGATTCCTCAAAAAATCAAGGATAGAACTACCATATGATCCAGCTATTCCACTGCTGGGTATTTATCCAAAGAACTTGAAAACACCGATTTGTAAAGGTACATGCACCCCTGTGTTCATTGCAGCGTTATTCACAATAGCCAAGACTTGGAAGATACCTAAGTGCCCATCGAGGGACGAATGGATAAAGAAGCTGTGGTATATATACACAATGGAATACTACTCAGCCATAAGAAACAATGAAATCCAGCCATTTGTGACAACATGGATGGACATTGAGGGTATAATGCAAAGTGAAATAAGCCAGAGGGAGAAGGTCAAATACCGTATGATTTCCTTCATTAAGTAGTGGATAATAACAACAATAAATAAACACATAGGGACAGAGATTGGATTGGTGGTTACCAGAGGGGAAGGGGGGAGGGAGGAGGGTGAAAGCGATAATTCGGTACATGTGTGTGGTGATGGGTTGTAATTAGTATTTTGGTGGTGAACATGATGTAATCTATGCAGAAATAGAAGTATAATGGTGTACACCTGAAATTTTTACAATGTTATAAACCAATGTTACTGCAATAAACAAAAAATTAAAAAAAAAAAAGAACATGCCTGCTGTGCAGAGCAAAAAGCATAGTAGTAAAGGAAAACATTTGGGTGATGACAGTTGTTCCTGGAAATTGATTAAACTCACGTGTGACATTGATTGATATACTTTGGTGTGCCTTCCCAGGAAACTTCAGGAGGAAAAGCTCCCATCAAATGGGCTCCAGCCTGACTGCCTCCAGCACTGCGAACAGCATGGAAGCCCAGATCAAAGAACATCTTGTGTGGCCTTTCCTTGTCCCACTGGAAGTCACTAAGGCAGAGCTGGTGGCGCCCTAAGTCCAGGCTTTCCTTACCGGACCCTGGCATCTCAGAAGCTCAGATGTAAACATATAACCAAATGAATTGAGGACAGGAGCAAAGGAGAAAGACTGGATGAGACTATGGCCAATGGCTTTGGGCAAACACACGCATCCTCCTGTTGCCATTTTAACAAGACCAGAGTCCTCTCAGAACACTAATTCTTCCCTGGATCACTGCTTCCCAGAGCAATAACATAAATCCATCTAACATTTAAGCAAAAGGATATTGAGATTGGCAGATCAGAACAGTGTATGTTTGCCTCCTGGAGTGATAAGGTCACTCATTCAAGACCCACTAGGAAAGGAGGGTGGAAATGCCGAGAGCCACAACGTGAAGTGGCCAGGCCTGGTACAGAGAGCGCAGATAACCTTTGAAGACACAAAGAATAACTGAGGAGAATCAAGCCAGAGCCTTCTAGGAAACACAGGCTTGAGGTGTCCAGCTGTCATTAAGAAATGCAAAAAGTTAACAGGTCAAAACGCATCCTGTTACTGTAGGGACATAAGAAGGTACATTCTTATGTCTGGAACCCCCTAAGAGGCAGGTTTTCAGCCCTAAAACATTGACGTTCAACTGCTCAAATTTGATCAGGTGATTTTTCCATGTTAGTTCACAGCCTCCTAAATTTAACTTGCACCCAACTTTTCAGACAAAACACCCAAGTATTCATCACTACAATATGTTCTGAAGCTGATCAAAACCTCTCAAAGAATATATGAGAAAAACTGACATCTTCCCATGTTGTTGATATGAGCATAAATTGGTATCACCTTTTTGGAGAGCAACTGGGCAATGTTTAGCAAAATTTTAAACGAACATAACATTTCATTTGGAAATTTCACTTTTAGGGATTTATCCAAAAAACATACACACGGGCAAACTTACGTGCACCAGTTTATTTATTGCAGTGTTTTTTGTAATAGTCAAAGACCAAGAACATTTGAAATGTACATCAAAAAGGAATCTGTTTAAAACATGCCAATGGAATATGAAACAGCCATTAAAAAGGATAAGGCAAGTCTACAGGTACTATGACGAAACAGATGCTCTCCAAATGTATTGTTAAGTGAAAAAAAGATCAAGGTGCAAAACAGCATTATAGCATGCTATTGTTTATGTAAAAACAACCAAAAATGGGATGTGTATGTGTACACATAATACATATGAACACACATACACATTTATATACATACACACACTCATATCCATGTATATGCGTACAATTTCTCTAGAAGAATACAGAAAGGTATACAAGGATATACAAGGTAAAAAGAGCTGCTTTCAAAGAATGGAAGGAGAAATCTCCTTCAGGTTGTTTGCATATTTTATTCTTTGCAGATATTGTGATAGATGAGAAGAAAATTTTAATGTAGATTATTTTGTAGGTTTCATAAGCGTGGTAGCCTGCAGAGACCTTTCAAATCTGTACATCCAACAACCTCCAACCCAGCCTGAGGGTATAACAGGGATCAAGGAAGAGCCCTGCAAATAAATAATATCTGTGTACATCCAATTTTGCACATTATCCACTGTAATTTTTTTCCATTCTAAAGATATATTAACCTGGACACCTCAACACCCTTTGAGCCACTTCAGTGCACCATTTGTTTGCAGTGAAAACTAATTTTAAATTAGCCTAAGAAAATACAATTTAGAAAGGTAAATCCACTCACCTAGGGACAACCTGTTCAAGTTAAATTCAAGTGGTTTATTGGAGCTGATGGTGCACCTTGGAAATCAGAGGGAAGGCAAACCATGTGAACACACTTCATAGTTGGCAGGTAAATGAGACTTGTAGTTTGGGGTGCAGCTTTGGGTAGGAAACCTTCCCTGGCACCCCCAGCCCACTTGATTAAGGCTCCACTTCTGTGCTCCCATAGTGCCCTCCAGCACACCACATACCACGCTGTGTTATAATGCCCTGTTTACACATCTGCCCCTCGAGCTAGACCAAGAGCTGCTCAAGTTCAAGGGCCACATTGTCACTGTTTCCCCAGCCACTCGCTCAGTATGTGGCAAACAGAGGATGCTTAATAAACATTTACTAAATTGACTGCAGCAGTTTCCCAGCAACACATGTAGTTCTCATCAAGTTCACTCCAGGTGCCTGTAACCTCTGTACAATATTGAACGTTGCTATCTTTTACTATTATTTATCTTTTTGTGTCTGATACAGGGGGCTGTAAATGATAGAATGCACAGGCAGAAGTTTGAATCATTATAGCTGTGTAACCGGAGGCAAATTACTGCATCTCCTGGAAACTGTTTTGTTATCCATGAAACAGAGATATCACCTACCCTGCCAGATTGAGGTGAGGAGTAAATGAGATTATGTATGCAGCATGCCTTGCACGTGGCAGCCACTAAAGAAGTGGTAACTATCTTTTTTTTATCCTCCATGTCGGAAAGGTGAGCCCCTCTAGAGTAGGTAATCTCTTCCTCACCTTGCTTCCTCCACACGCTCACCGTGGTACCTGACGCTTACTGAATGTTCAACAAATGAGAGCAAATGCACACTTTGGATACTATCAGACATGGGTTGGGTCCAGGCTTTAGCTGATTGTTTAACTGAGTGTTCCTGGGCAAGTTACCCCACCTCTGAGTCTCAGTTTCTTATCTGTAAAATGGGTATGTTAATGCTTATTTCACAGAGTCAGGATCAAGATTAAATGAGACGATACATTTAAAGTATGCAAAACCTAGCACAAAGTATCCTTAAATGGTAGCATTTGTTATTACTTATAATAAAACAGAAAACCCCTGCACACTGGAGCTTTGAGGCATGAACACAGCTCATGTTCTTATTACTATTTCCCTTGGGAGTAATGAGAGGAGACACGCAGAATGATGAGATGCATTCTGATGAGAACTAAAAAGTTGTAGGAAAGGTAACCTGAAGGCAGCTCAGCTTTGTGGGGCTGTGATCAGCCCCAGGTGTGAGAAGAATGATTTGTCCGAGTAACTACATCACTTTGCTAAAAAGCAGTCTAGGAGGACAGCGCCTAGCAGGCTACGTTGGAAGATTACACAACTGCCCAATAACCTGGGTATTGGTTTCCCCATTTTACAGACGCAAGAACTGAGGTTCAACAACTTGACCAGGAAAACTAAAAAGTGGTAGGGCTGTACTTTAGACCCAGGTCTTCTGGACAATTAGCCCAATGCTCTTTCCACTACATTAGCTGCCTTTGAAAAAAAATGAGAGTAATAGTGATTATAACCTACCCATATAATAATAATGTTATTTCTCAAAGTATAATTTCTAAAAGTTAAAAACATGATCCCTCTCTTACAAATATAGAATGAACATATGCCAAAGAATTATTTAACTCATTAATGAGGAAACTAGCAGGATGGTAACACTGGTTCAAAGAGCATTTGAGGAAAAGAGATTTATATAGAAAGGAAAGATATGTCAAAATAATTTTGCTATGTGTGTTAGAAACTGTAACCTTTGAGATAATCTCCTGCAGTGCACAGAAACTGTTTGAATCTCTACTGGACAAAGATCCATAATTAATGTGCAACTTCACATGGTCTGGTTCGTAATAAATGATAAATAACAAGACAAAGGTACATGGCCTAGAATTAATTCTTGAGTGGACAAGTTAGACCATGTTCCAACACAACATTTAAAGGAAATGAAGTCATTTTTTTCCAAGTTTGAATCATTTTTTTTTTTTTTTTGTGAGGAAGATCAGCCCTGAGCTAACATCCATGCTAATCCTCCTCTCTTTGCTGAGGAAGACCAGCTCTGAGCTAACATCTATTGCCTATCCTCCTCCTTTTTTTTTCCCCCCAAAGCCCCAGTAGATAGTTGTATGTCACAGTTGCACATCCTTCTAGTTGCTGTATGTGGGACTCGGCCTCAGCATGGCAGGAGAAGCGGTGCATCAGTGCACGCCCAGGATCCGAACCCGGGCCGCCAGTAGCAGAGCACGCACACTTAACCACTAAGCCATGGGGCCAGCCCCAAGTTTGAATAATTTTTTAAACATTTATTAAGTTCACTTACTTTTTGGTAGGCATTGTGTTACATTTTACATATAAATATTCATTCATGCAATCCTAACCACAACCCTATGAGATAGTTACTGTAATTATCCCATTTTTACAGATTAGGAAAGTGAGGCACAGATGGGTTAAGTGACTTGCCCAAGGTCAAACAGCTTGTAAGTGGTACAGCAGGGATTTCAACTCAGGCTGATGATAGAACCCTCATTCTTAACTAATGTGCCATTCTGCCTTACCAAGATAAAGTAACATGATAGTCAGCCATGACAGCAGGGACTATATCTCATCATTGTTGAATCCCCTGAACCTAGCTCAGTCTGTGTCAGACAGGTGGACAATCAATAAATGTTTGTAGGTTTTGCTTTTTGAACCTAGAGCTAGGAGTAAAGAAAGTTATCACTGAGACCATGAGGCATCAAGTGCCACTATGTACCAGACTCTGAGCTTGTTCATGAATTAACAGCTCAAGAGTTGAGTTACCCAGAAGCATATAACTAGTCATTAAACATCACGACCCTGCACTCACAGAGCTTACAGTCCAACTGGGAAACAAAAGTGAACAAGGACTGACAACAAAACATGACGTGTATTGTGATTGGGAGAGTACAGGGTGCTGCGGAGACCACAATATGTGGACTTCATGTGGTCCGGTGATCAGGGTCATTGAAGAACAAAACTTGACCATCTGTGACTGACTTTGGCCTGAAATGGAAAGAGATGGTCCCTAAGGGCCAAAGATTAGCATACTATAGACCTTATAAATGTATTCATAAACATATTGCAGGGATTCGGGTGAGTGGGGAGAGGATGATGACAGACTCCTGTACCTCCTAAGCAAGAGACACCATGGCACAGTACTGTTGTGTATGTTCAAATAATATTTGACAAATTTATCCATTTGAATGAATTAATTATGACTCCAAAAAAAAAAAGATTACATTAAATGCAACCAATAAAATAGTAGGTAAAAAAAGACATAAGGAAACATCTTAAAGAGTAAAGAAGTGTAAGTTGGCAATGGAAGCATCAACTGCTCAATCGAAGGGCCTCACTGCTGCTCCTGACTTATGTAAGACTATAGAGGAAGTAGCTCTTAGCAAAGAAAGAATGTTATTTCTCCAAGAAGGATGGGAGAGCCATGCTTTTAAGAGTTCTGGCTCCTATCTCCTCCTGAGAGGGGAGCCTCTTGTCAACTATCAAGAAGAGAATGGGACCCGTGGAAGTCACTGAGGAAGAGTAAGTGTGGCAGGAAAGAAGCCAATGACATATTTTATTCAATTAAACCTGCTCTCTATGCAAGTCTTGATGGACTTTAGCTCATGTAGCACAGACCAATGGACGCAGAGCTACCGACATTCAGGAGTTAGCCTAATGTGCCGATGCTTCCTACAACCAGTTGACATCAAGCCCCAATGTGCCTCCGACTCTTTCTCAGAATTTACAACATATAATTCTGTGCATATCTCAAGGCCACAGGATTCCAGATGTGTCTTATCCACCTGGGCATCCCAAGAGCCTAAGACAGTGTCTGGAGCACAGAAGGAAAGCCATAAATGCTTATTCCCTCCAGGCACATGCCCTCTGCCCCAGATTTGGGCTCTCCTGATCCGGAAGTTCCCATTCTGGCACCTGGGCAGAAAGGAGCTATGTGTCATGCCTCTCAACTTAAAGAAGAGCTTTGGTTGCCTTGCCCTGACAGAAAGTCAATGGGAAGCCATGTGATTGGTGGATCCTGGCTCTATCAAGCAGAGATGGATGGCCCAAGGTCAGGCTGGCCTCTGGGGTCAGGTGGCATTTGGCCAGTGAGCTCTTCTGGGAGGGCAATGCAGACAAAGCATGGCAATTTTTAATGCAGCTGTGAGCCCTTTCTGAAGGGAATTTACTTCCAGTGCTTTGATCTCGGGTCTTTGTAGCCGAGGTCTACATCTTTCCATAGTGAGAACTCCAAGTTGGCTCTAAGAGGAGGTGGGATAGCATTTTGAGACTTTTTTTTTTTTTTTTTTAATTCTTGAGGTTTAAGCTAGATACTTCTAATTCTCAAGGTGTACTCATGCCACACTGATCGAAGCAGCAAAACTGTGCTGAGATTTGTAAAGCCCAAAAGGTTTTTGCTATTTCCAAATCAAACTGGGGTTTTCAAAATGGTATATCTACTGTGTGCGTATGGTGATGGGAGAAGGTTTCCAGGTTCTAGAATTTTATGTAAGTTAAATACCAAAACACCTTCCAGGCCAGAGGTTGACACCTGTTTTTGTAACAAAGTCTTATTGGAACACAGCCACGCTCCTTCCTATACATGCTATCTATGACTGCCTTTATAGTACGACAGAACTGAGGAGTGTGACAGAGATAGCATGATCGGCAAAACCTAAAATATCCACTACCTGAGCCTTTACAGAAAAATGTTGCCAATCCCTAATCTGGGCTTTCCATATATTTTGCATTCTTTCCTGGTGTACAACAAAGGAAATTTCCTTGGCACATAATGGTAGAAATTTGAACAGAACTTCTCGGCCTATGATAATGTAAGAAAGTATCATCAGAAGCATAGCTGATAATTTTGTAGCTATTCTACCAATACATTTTAATTTTCCCCTCACTCACAGTCTATTGCAGCCTCTGAGCTCTTTGCCCCAAGGCAGGAGAAATATTTGCCAGTCTTCAGTAAGACAACAGGCTTAGAAGCTAGCTGCGTAGACACAGGGGCATCTTCTACATTCTTGAGCTCCCATTCCATGTAACCAGTGTCAGGCCGCTGCTTTACAGTCTAAGCGAGAGCCATACCCCACATTTGATGGTCAGTTCTACGCAAAATAAAGAAACCACATTTTTGTTGCGCTGGAGGGACTCTTAGCCCTGGCTTCAAGGAAACCATTTGTTCAGTCACTTTTTGGACTGTAACTTCCAGTTAGTGCTGTCTCTCTACACTGCCACTGCATCAATTTCTGTAATCCCAGGCTAACTGTTGATCTTCTGGTCTCTGCTCAATTACTCCCCACGGCCAGAAGTCACGTGTGGATGCAATATACAAAGGGTGACAAGGGAAGTGGTGTCAAAAATCTTCAAGGGGCTGGCCCAGTGACATAGCGGTTAAGTTCACGTGCTCTGCTTTGGCAGCCTGGGGTTCACAGGTGCAGATCCCGGACGTGGACCTACACACTGCTCATCAAGCTAAGCTGTGGTGGCATCCCACATACAAGATAGAAGATTGGCATAGATGTTAGCTCAGGGGTAATCTTCCTCAAGCAACAAAAGAAAGATGGGTAACAGATGTTAGCTCAGGGCCACTCTTCCTCACCAAAAAAATAAAAATTTATCAACACCAAAAGGTGGAAAAACCTGCTTAGCACCCAAGAAACTGTGGTTAGTTCATTTGTTCTTTGATTCTTTTTTCATTTATTCATTCAACGGATATTTAATAAGTGTTACCAAACCTCTTAATCTCAAGTTCGCGTGCCTGATGCCCAGCAAGCCAAACACTGAGACGTCGGTGCTCTAAGATGAGAAAGGTGTATTCAAATTGGCCAAAACAAGTAGGTGGGAGCCTGAATTTGCTCAAATCCACCTCCCCAAGAACAGAGAGCAGGGGCGTTTATAGACCTAAGGGGCTTGGCAGGAGGGGCTTCAGGGCAACAAAGGGGTCACTCCCGATGAGCCTCTGGGCAATCTGACTGCTGGGTTTCAACAGCTGCTGAGGGCCGGCCATTCATCCAGTGATGGCCACCTCCCAAAAGGCATTCTCTTTCTCCTGCAAAACAAGCTCACAAATCCTCAAGACTCCTGAGTCACCCCTCAAGTTAAACAGGAAAAATAGCAAATTGGTTTAATATCTACAGTACTCCTCAGATACCTGGCTTCATAAGCACCTAAAACATGTCAAGCATTGACCTAAATTCTGGGGATACAGAAGTTAACAGACAATGGCTCTACCTCCTGGGGCTTAATGTTCTAATATGAGGACAAATAAACAAGTAAATGAGCAAAAATTACAAGTTGTGATTATTGCTATGAAGGAACCCGCCAGGGTGAAATTCCAGGGGGGAACAGGAAACCTCCTTAGAATTCTCATTGCTGGGCATAGTACCTGGTACATAGAATGTGCACCTTTTTTGTGTGTGTGTGAGGAAGATCAGCCCTGAGCTAACATCTGCCAATCCTCCTCTTTTTGCTGAGGAAGACTGGCCCTGGGCTAACATCCGTGCCCATCTTCCTCCACTTTATATGGGATGCTGCCACAGCATGGATTGCCAAGCGGCACATCAGTGTGCGCCCAGATCCGAACCAGTGAACCCCGGGCCGCCCCAGCAGAGGGCACGCATTTAACCGCTGCGCCACTGGGCCGGCCCCGTTTTTTTTTTTTTTAATGATTGAATGTAAAACTGAATTTTTAAGAAGCTGTATTTGCTGTTACTTCTATGCTCCAGTTCAGGGAAAGTTTGATTTGTAGAACAAGACTAAAAGGAAGAGAGGAAAAGTCTAGAAGGTGTTCCTTGCCTCCAAGGAAATTATGACAAAACAATAAATTCTCCTTCAAGAGAATTGTCATGGCAAGGCATGTACTTTACGAAGATCTGTCTTGACAAACTAATCTGGAAATCAGAACTGGGCTCAGTGGTTCAGAGAACAAGATCTCAAGACAGACGTCCTGAGTCCAAGATCAGACTCCAATACTCACCAGCTATGTAACTTCCAGCAAGTTCTGAACTTGTCCAAGCCTCAGTGCCTCATCTTTAAACTGGGTATAAAAACAGTACCTGCTTCTTAGTGTTGTTATAAGGATTCAGTGAATTAACATTATGAGAAACACTGAGCCCTGCACGTTGCATGCACTCAGTAAATGCTGTGTGCCTGTTTCTCTGTCTGTGTAAAGAAGGTGACGATACCTACCTCGCTGGGGTGTGGAGAGGATTAAATGAATTAATCCACACAAATCACCTACAATAGTAAGTGCTCAATGAGTGTTAGCTAGTATTATTAATCTGATTCACTTGCTGGTGACAATGGATGTGAGACCATCCCACTATGAAAGCAGAAATAAGGGATTTGAGTCCTGGATGTCTGAGCAAATTCTGCAAAGGCATCAGATTAGCTGAGTTTATAGCTATATTAGGCATAAGTTTATATGCCTAGCATGCAGTAGTCATCGCCTCTGAGTTTTAATTTATTCAATTTACTTTCATTTTCTAGATCACATTCTTCTTTCTATTACTATGTCCTGTTTCCTCAGTTCCCATTATTGGAGGAGGGTCCAGATGACGGCTATCATAATGTCTTTCATCTCTTTCCTCTGCAAGTCTATTTCTGCACTAGACCGTAAGTTCCATGAGAGCAGGAGCATGCCTGTTTAGATCTGTGTCCCCCATGCCTATGAGGTACATTTGGGGTTTGGACTCTGTGGGTATCATAGATGCAGAATTACAGGGATGCAGAGCAGAAGAAATGGGTGGTGAGTGGCTAAGGGTCTTTGCCCAGCATGAGTTCCCCCACCTTCTGATAAGGGACTGTACACATGACCTAGGCACAACCAATCATAGTACAGAGATAGGCATATGATTTCAGCTGAGCCTATCAGAATCCTTCCTCCAATTTTTCTGGCTACAGTTGGTAGGAGAGTTTCTTTCCCTCTCTGGCCACAAGCTATGAGAATAAAAGCTTAGAGCTATCTCAAGGCACATTTTTCCCTGCATGGGAAAAGCCTTATCTGGAACAGGAGCAAGATGATGCCACACAGAAGATGCTAAGAGAAGTATGAGTTCAGACAGTGCTCAAGGCCACCTCTACACCTACCATTTCCACAATTTATTTACATCAAGAAAAACCAGAGCTGCACAGTAGTTAAAGTGGTAAAAACAGATTTTATTCAGGGTTATTGCAATAGGGGAAAAGATACCTCAGTGTAGAACCAGGATCATTTCTGAATTAGCTTGGACAAATGGGAACTTATAGCCAAGGAGCAGGGTGGGGTCACTGGAAGGAAAATTACAAAGAGAAAACATCAGGGGTAAGATGGGGTCTGGCTAAAATCAACCTAGCAGGATTCTTGCTGAAGACAGGCCAGAGTGATCAGCCATCACGTGGGGGATGGTGGCAGATGAGGAACCCAATAAGATATAGAGGGTGATTAGGAATGGAAGATGGGCTACTCTTGCTAAACTGACTTAGCAGTGTTCTTGCTAACACTGGATTTTACAAGGAAGTGCACGGGTAAGCCTAGGAGAAGGTTCAGGAGCTTGACTAAAGTTAGGTCAAGCAAAGACTCTTCATCATTTACATAGCCTGATACATTCCCCTTTTGCTTAAGCTAGTTCAAGTTCCCTTTCCTTCCTTATATCCAAAAGTCTAAAAAGGCTCAAAGAAGGGATCATCAAGTCCATTATTGACAATAAAAATGAGAGCAGAACTATCACTTGTTGAGAGCTCACTATGTCACCCATGAAATATAACTCTGTGAGATAGATACTAATATTATCTCTTTTACACAGGGGAAACAAGCACAGAGAAATCAAGTAATTTTCCCAAGGTCACACAGCCAGAAGGTGGCTGAGCTGAGATTCAAATCATATCTATCTGACGTCAGGGCCTACACAGACATATGCCAATGCCACTATGTTTCCCAGTATGGTTCCTGGACTACTGCATTAGGATTACTTGGTGTGTTTGTTTAAAAAGCAGATTACCAGACTCCACCCTCATTTACTGAATCAGAAACTCAGTGCAGGGATTAAACTATAGTTTAATCAATTGGTGGAGGGTATCTAGGGAGAGACCAGAGCATACCATTTTCTTGGGAATACATCCTCACCAGTATGCTCAGTATTCACAAAAATAGACCCGTCAAGTCAGTGGTAACATTATTTCAATCCTTCACAGTGGAATGAGAGCCAGCATGAGGAATAAAGAGAAGGGAGGACAGGACACACAGACAAGAACCGAGAAACCATCGCCCCATTCTTACACCTCTCCTCCACACCCAGCTGGAGCCACTGACTTCATACAAGCAAATCAAGGGTAAGCAAGTTTAGCAACTTGGCTTACAGAATATTATAATTCTCCCCTGTGTCTGCCTTCAGCGTGGCTTAGAACTCCAAAGAGATAAGCAATCTTTACCTAAGCTCTTTATTTTAACAAACTACTTCAGACAGATCCTCTGAAAGCACTTGGAGCTCCAAGTAAAATCAAGTTAGATAATAGCAAGAAGTTATTAAGTGTAGGCTCAATTCCACCTTTGCCACTTCTCCTCCAAATTGCTTTGCTTTCTCTCTTTCCGGACAGACATTTTCATTTTCTTCTCACATTTGAGTTTGTCTGGGCTTTCTCCCCCCAAAGTAATGCTTTCTTGCCGCTCCTTTGTTGACTTATGTTTTATTTATTATACTTCACTCCCATTACGTTTGCCCCGGAAAGGTTGTATCTGGCAGTTGCAGATTCACCTCTCTCCCGACCCGCCACCAGGAGATGATGGGCAGCTGCTCTCATTACTTTACAGCTGCTCTCCACCTGCCTTTCCCCAGAAGGGAGAGGGAGGGACAATGACTATGAACGCTGAACTTCAGTACCTGGCTAGTATGAGCGACAACAAGAGATCATGCCTGGGTTTACAATTCTGTCCTAAATCTATTCATTTTTGTTGTTGTTAAGAGGCCCACAATCCCTTTTCTACCATAGCTGTGGCCCCTAAAGCCAACACAGAGGGGACAGAAGCCCTTTGAACTCAAGAAGTCCTAGGAATTTTAACTGGGCACATGGCAGCCCAAGCCCCTTACAGGAACAATTTCACAAGTTTTCCTAAGTCCCAATATTATAATATCTCTTCCTATTTCCTCCGAATCTCACTGCTGCCACCCCCACCACCTATCACCATAGCAACCCACCCAAGGAAGGGGAAGACGTTTTCTCATATGTACTATGGTTGAAGTCTTGCTTGTCATTTGTTATTTTGATTTACACCACTACCAAATAGGCCTCAGCAAGACTGATTTATACCACCAAACAGGTACCTAAAACACAAATATCTAAAATTCTAAATAACCAAATGTAATACACCTTATAAGGAATGATACCCTCAAGCCTACAGACTATAGCCGAGACATCTTACGACAGCTGGAAATGATAGGAAAGCAATTTTGCAAATATATGGCCCTTTAAGGCTAGTCTATCTTGATCAAATAATGTCATATAAAGTAGAGAATGGTGGTGTAGGAGAAATTGGAAATTTTTCTTCCTTTCCATTTCACTCCAATTCTGTTTGAATATTAAATCTCTGAAATTTTGACTTAATACTCCACAACTCATTTTCCTAACTTGGACAACTAATGCGACAAATGGGGCAATAAACAGTGTTTTGTTGTTATTGGTTTCACCAGCAACGACAAATAAGAATCACCTCCCCTCAACCAACATCGTTTGGCCATTTTGCTGAAATGATTGGTTAAATTACAATGAAACTAATAAGGGAGGCATTTTTCACAGCGATATTATGTTAAAGGAAAACTCTGCCTAGCCCTGGACAGGCATGTGTTGTGTTGTCTGATAATGACCCAGAGACTACTAACCCCCCTGGACTCGATTGAGGACTATGTTCTCAGTGTCAATGACACAAAACTGAATAAGAGCCTCTCTCAATACAGAATCTGCAGTCCACTTTTGATCCAATCAGAGATTGGCATATAGGTGTTTACCTTATTTAGACAAAACTTCTGTCTCAGGCTAGATCTAGCTGTCTTGTTTTCTATTTGGGGAAACTAAAGTATCTTTCCTAAGGGATGTGAGTCTCCCTTGCCTAGCAAGCAATCAAGGCAGCTTTGTTTTGGACTGTTTAAGTGGCCCTTGTGTCTCTTCTGTAATAAGTCCCACTGACTTCTATGATTTGATTACACGTTCAATAGATAAACATAATTTCTCACGCGTTGGGACATCCATCTATCCATCCACCTACATAGCTGTTCTTCTATCCACCCGACAAATACTGCAGTACTTCCCAACCTTTTTAACATCATAGCACACATAGAAGGTTTTATTTCACACTGGAGTAAACAGATGAAGCTGCTAGAGGTGGAAGGAGACTGCACCGGGACACTGGCAACCTCTACCCCTGCCTGGACACCCCAAGGGCTGAGCAATCAGTAACTCAGCACACCTGAAACCACTCAGGACACACTTTTGTGCCAGGGCATCTGGTTGGGCATTGGGGGGTGGGGAGGGCCTGAGCTTCTGTATTTGAACCAAGAACTGGGCTACACCATGAACAGAGAATTAACAAGCACAGTCCTGGCCCTCGGGGAGCTTACAGGCAAACGAGGACAAACCATGAACAAATTGTATTTCAAGAGTAATGAGTGCTACAGAAGGGAAATTATGGGGGTGTCTTGAGCACTTAATGGAAGACTCACCTAATCTGGGAAGCCTGTTAGTTAAAGCTCACTTCGGAAGTGGTCCAAAAGACCTGGGTTGGGATTTAGCACCGTGAGAAGATGAGAGGTATATTTGGAGAGGTGACACTGCAGAAACAATTAGCTGTGCTAATCTTTTCACCCTCTGTTTTTGAAATAGTCATAATATCTGATTCCTTACTGTCTTTGAGATCATTGACCATTGGACCGTTGTTGCATATATAAAATTCTTCCGAGATATAAGTTTTCCAAATATTTTACATTTTCCTTCACATTTACATATCATTCACACATTATCTATTACAAGAAAATATCACTACCCTCATTTGGAAGCTGCAGAATACTGAGACGTGGACTAATGATGCTTAACATTTATCGAGCGCTTACTATACACAAGCCACGGTGCTGAGCATATTTACATGTACTGTATCTTTTGAGTCTTCACAACAACTCTATAAAGTAGATACTGTGTGTTTCCCCATCTGTAGATGGGGAAACACATTCTGGGACAGGAAGTAACTTAGCCAAGGTTGGAAGTGGTGGAGCTCAAGCAAGCAGCACAAAGCCAGAGCCCTTGTTCCCAACGTTTGACAATGTGAGACCCAAAAACCCCAAGACTACCAGGAGTTTACAGCCAACGTGAACATTCATTTTCCAGCAATGATACTCACTCACTGAACACTCGTGACTGCAAACACTTGCTTTTCTGGATCTAAACCTGGAGCTCCACGTTGGTACTACTGCTGGAATGTTTTTTTAACACAGCACCTTTGCATTCTGAAAGGTAAACTGATATTTGACTTCTACGGGCAGAATGTGTTAAAGGGATACAAAAATGCACGTAGCGATGTACGAAACCAGGTCGAATCTTGGACTCACAGACTTACCATTTGGAAATGATCCCTGAGAACAAGAGTATCTAGCTGTTTAGGTTCCTCCACAGCGTTAGCTCTGGCATCTGAGTCAAGCTTTTATAACGGGATTATTCACAGCTGTTTTCAAACTTGAGTATGCGTCAGAATCACCTGGGGCGCTTGTGAAAACACAGCTTGCTGGGCCCCACCCCCAGAGCTCCTGATTTGTAGGTCTAATTGAGGTCTGAGAATTTGTGTTTCTTACGAGTTCCCAGATGATGATAATAATGCTGGTCCAGAGCCGCACTTCCAGATCTAGATCAGGCTCCTCTTAAAAAAAAGGGAGAAACTGAGGCATAGCAAGATGAAGTGACTTGTCCAGGGTCACACTGCCAGTTTTGACACAGCCAGAAGTCTTCTTTCTTCAAGCATGGGGTGGATCTATTATTTCGCCTCTCTCTCTTTTCCCCATCTAACTTTTTTCTGCATACTGTTTTTCCTTTACAACAACAGAAAGCTGTTCCATCACTAGAATAAATGTGTGGGGTTAGGAAGTGATTACATTGAAAAATAGAGCAGGACCATGCTTCTACAATAAGCTATCTTGAAGTAATACTTAAATCCTCCTTAGTTTTCCACTCGTATTTTTAACAAGCACTCTCATGCATTCTACTTTGCCCAAGGTCAACCCCAAGGAAGTAAATGGAAATCCTCCTGTTTGGAGTCAGGCATCCTGGTTTTACATACAAACCCTAAGACTCATGTGGCTTCTCCACGTCCCAGAAAACAAGAGGCGGTGTCCAGTTCTAGTTTTGCCTTAGGCTGTCAGTCCCCTCTTCTGGCATCAAGGTTTTTTTTTACCTGTAAAATGAGGAGCTTAACCTCTAAGGGCCCTCACTCAGCTCCAACTTTCTATAGAGCTGAGTAGAAGTGGAAATAACTTCCCTGAACCAAAGTAAGCCTGAATGACAATGAATTCTGTTTAAATAGCACTCCCTTTACATATGACCACTGGGAAACAAGCACACAGTCCTGGGAGAATAATGTAGTGGTGATGGTGGCAAACAGAAGGCAGGAAGAGAGGTAGGGAGCCATTGGGGGCTGGTCTGTAAAGATGGGAACAAATGAATCAGCACATTCACAGCAACTCATTCTGTTCACCCGACTCTCCCTTCCTCCACTGAATAAATAGATCCATGACACATGAGGATTTTTTAAGACCACTTTCATTTATAATGATTTCTCATTTACACTTGGCAGAAAGACCAGAAAGGCAAAGGATGCTTGAGCATTTTCACAATAAGGAAAGACACCGTGAAGGGACGCGGTGTATTGCTCATTAAAGGAAAATCCACTCCCTGCATAGCAGCAAAACATGCCAACCAGAAATACCATGAAGCCAAATTGGCCCGCATTTAGGTAAAAGAATGAAACTGTCAAAAGACTGCAGCACTATCATTTTGGAATTAACACTTGTCAGGGAGAAAAGGCAACTATCTTAGGTGCATAATCTATCTGAGAGTCAAGGTCAGAAGCGAGGAGGTCCTTATTTTATTCATTTTTCCACAGGTACAAAAAGATTACATCTAGCAGATGGAGGCTTTTAGCATGAAATAAGCTCCTGTGGCTGCATTTACTTGCAACAACAAGAAATATATGGCTACAGATGGCCATCTGTTTCTTAATTTTAAGGCAGAGGACAAAGAAAGTTTTTCAACTTTAGTTTTTGGATTTACTGAATAATCATTATTATTTTTAAGCACAGGCATCATTAACAACTCCCATACTGCATTGTTTGTTGTCTGAGGACTTGAATATTGCATGAAGGTTTTTGCCAAAATGATAATACCAGGTGTCAACAAATATATCTCAATAGCCCTTTCAAAAAAAATTGACGATGTTTGCAAATTAGCACCTGAGCACCCATTCCTGTTAAGAGTTCAATTTGCATTTGTGCATTCTTCTTTGCTCCGAGAGATATATTCGCACAGAAATGCAGCAGTTTCTGGGATTACGGGAGATGAAAAGCTGACGGGACTTAGAGTCTTTACCTGAGACTTCCAAATCAGACCGAGGTGAGAAGAATAGAAAGTTAAGACCTGACACCAAAAAGACATGTGCACCTTGTGATTGAGAACTTTTGTGGTGAGGCCCTGTAGCACTGAGAGCCGGATCTTCCCACTCGGTTCCTGAGAAGTAGGCCACACTGCTGCAGCGATGATGCCTGGCACCTGTTCGTGTCGGAGGACCAGCACAGGAACGACGCAGAGCTGGAGGGAATGATGCTAGTGCCAGAGCACTAACCAAAGAGAAAACTCAGAACCGACGAAGCCTCATTCTGCAGGTCCTGCTCCTGATTTCTTCTGCCAATTCGTCACGGCGCACCAAGAAGCTCAAACTGCCTCCAGCCAATCATGGCCTGGGTGAGACGCTTAGAAGTGGAAAACCTGATACAACAAAACAGCAAACAAAAATGCTGTGAAAATATCCATGCCTCGAACCTTAGGGATACCAAGCAAAACCCAAAAGAATACAATTTAGCTGGTTAGAAGCTGCTGGGGTTTTCCAAATGCCAGTTTTAGAAGTCAGGCTACGGAGCTGTCTCGGAACACGCCCTTGAAGGCTGAGAGCAGGATAGGCTCACGGGCTTCTCTTCCCCCAACACAGAACAGCAGGAAGGACAAAACAGCCCAACGCCCTCTGCAATCAGCAATCTCGTTTTAGTGTTGTCACTGCAAGGGAATGGATTCGGGACGTGGGCAATACTAATAAACTAAAATAGCTTTGTTTCATTTCTCTGATGTAGTCTGCCAATCAGTAAACTAAACTAAGAAACTGACATTAAGAAACTAAATTATCTAGATAGCAGGACTTTTCCTCCTGAACCAAATTAACAGGTGCAAAAGACAAAATTTCCTACTTTTCAGAGGCACAGTTCATCCCCAGTTGCTGTAAGTTGGACACATTCTAAAATACCCTCGGGCCGGCCCCGTGGCTTAGCGGTTAAGTGCGCGCGCTCTGCTGCTGGTGGCCCGGGTTCGGATCCCGGGCGCGCACCGACGCACCGCTTGTCCGGCCATGCTGAGGCCGCGTCCCACATACAGCAACTAGAAGGATGTGCAACTATGACATACAGCTATCTACTGGGGCTTTGGGGAATAAAAAGGAGAAGGGTTGGCAATAGATGTTAGCTCAGAGCCGGTCTTCCTCAGCAAAAAGAGGAGGATTAGCATGGATGTTAGCTCAGGGCTGATCTTCCTCACAAAAAAAATAATAAATAAAAATAAAAAAATAAAATAAAAAATACCCTCATCTCTTTAGACATAGTATTAGGGTAAAGCATTTAAACTGTGTCCTGGAAACTCAAGATCTGAACTTATTACTGACTCAGGGGAAAGCATTGTAGCCTTTTGTAACGAAAGTAGTTCCCCAGTTCTGCTTCAGACCTAACGGGAGGCTCAACACTTCCACCTGCTAACCCGGGCCACCGCGGGCCAGCTTTCCATAGCTTTCTTTCACGTTGGGCCAAACATCTGTCCTCCTGTAGCTTCAGGAAAGCAAGCCTGACTTGCTATCAAGAACACCTGGAGCTCCATAAATCTGTATTTTTCATAGGCCAATCCTTCGCACTAGTATTTATAACATGATTATGTCTACACTGAACTTTTTTCATAAAATAATTACTTGAATGGCCTTCATGCAAAGCAACAGTGGGCCACTACTTCTTAAAAACAAACAGATCTGCTCGGGGGTGGAATTTTGTTGAGTCTTAGCATTTGGGGGTATTCTGGAAACCAATATTTTGCGGTTCTGCAGCTGTGCTGTTCTATACAGTAGCAACTAGCTACCTGTGGATGTTTTAATTGAAATTAAATTAAAAATTCAATTCCTTATTCACTATTATATTGCCACATAAAATTGCCATATTTCGGGTCCTCAACAGCTGTGGCTAGTGGCTACCGTATTAGACAGTATACTGTAGAACATTTCCATCATTTCAAAAGTTCTATTAGAAAAAGCTGCTCTAGAAACTTAATTTGGAAGGGGTCTTTCAGAACTCTGTAGTTCCACATGCCATTTAATCTAGGACTTCCCATACACAATCCCTAACAGTCTGAAAATAAAATCTGAAGATGGGTAGGCTAAGATCTTTCTTTAAGGCCTTTCTGAGGGCGCTTTATCAAAGTGGTTAAGACCCCAGGTTTGAGGGTTCGAGCTGCGTTCAAAACATAGTTCTTCTATGTACTGGCTCTGTAATATTAGCAGGTCAGCTCATCTCTGAGCCTTGAGAACTCACTGTCCACGGCCTGTCCACAGCCTCTCCCTACTTCCTTCTTCCATAGCAACAGAACTCAATATATTTCAGTAGTTAACAGACGTCCCATGATTTCAGAAAGGTGGACCCCACCACAGATCCAGCAGATGCAGTCCTGCATAATGGGATGTTAGGAGAACTCTGCTGGGAGGAATTCCCTTTCCAAATAAAAAGACAACACCTTACGAGGAGCAGAATTTTGACCCTTCCATCTCTTTCTTGCCCGCTGTGTGGACATAACGCCTGGAGCTACAGCAGCCATCTTGCAGCCATGAGGTATCGAGTATGAAGATAAAAGCCCGCATGCTGGGGCTGGCCCAGTCGTGTAGCAGTTAAGTTTACGCACTCCATTTTGTGTGGCCTGGGGTTCACGGGTTTGGATCCTGGGCGCAGATGGACGCACCACTTGTGACACCATGCTGTGGTGGCGTCCCATATAAAGTAGAGGAAGATGGGCACGATGTTAGCCCAGGGCCAGTCTTCCTCACGAAAATAAATAAATAAGCCAGCATGCTAAGGGTGGAAGAACAGAAGGCTGGAGAAAACTTGGGCTCTGAATGGCATCATTGAACAGCCAAATATTTCTTTACTGTTTTATGTGAGAAAAATAAACCCCCGTGTTTAAGTTTCTGTAAGGTTTGTTTACTGTTACCTACATCCAAAAGCACTCCAAATTGGTATTTCATCTTCCATCAGTTGGTATTAAGTTTGGCTGTTTTAACCAAAAACCTCAAATAATGGAAGTTTTCAAGATAGAAGTTTATTTCTATCTGAGGTAAAAGAAATCTGAAGTAGACAGTCAAGAGAGGGTACAGCTCCATGGTCATGAGGACCTCTTACTGTTTCTTTCTTTCTGCTCCATCATCCTAACATTTGGCTTCCATCCTCAAACTTACCTCATGTTCCAAGATAGCTACTGGAGTGCCAGCCATCACAAAGTCATCACAGGCAGCAGGAAGGAAAAAAAGAGAACAAATGGGGACTTTTTCCATATGAGTTAGCTCCATATAAACAGTCAGTCTTAGAAGTTCCACACAATACTCTCACAGCTCATCCATCAGGACAGTCACATGGCATAACTGGTTGCAAAGCAACCTGGGAATGTAGTCTTTCAGCTGGGAGTCAGCGCCACCTCAATAAAATCAAAGTTCTGCTATTGGGAAATAAGAAGAGATTGATTCTCAGGTGACAGCTGTCATAAGATAAAATGAGCTGATACAGGTAAAATGTTCGGCACAGTGCATGATATATAGTAAACCCTGAGCAAAAGCTGAGAGTAGGCGAGGAAGGGAATAAAATATCTGGTTATCTTCACTTTCAAGTTATGATATAACCAGTTGGTCTGTGTTGTATTAATATGGTGTTCCCCAAACTTCAGTCATTTGGGTACCATCTCTGTGATTTTCCCGTATTCATATACCACCTGTGCTAGTATTTAATATTTTCTTGAAATCAACCAGACTTTTAAGCTTAAATTTAAACATACCATTCCCATAAGAATTAATATTCTTCAAATAAAACAAATTATAACCATTAAAATAAAAATGTTCATTTTGGATATGACCAAAAACCATCTCACATGACACATTTTAGACACCATTTCTCTACTGAAGGCTCTGGAATAAGTGACTGGTGATTGATGGCCTCAGGTGTGCTTTGGTCATTAATCAATCTCTGCTGCTGTTTATTTGCTTCATCTAACACTGTGAGATGAAGATTATTCCTTAAATATCCTTAGTAATTAGCAAAACCGGCATTTTCTTTAGGTTCAACCAGCCTTTAATGAGAATTGATGGCGAGAAGAACACAGTTACGGGACACGTTCTGCAGATTTTTATTTTCTCTTTTTTAAGAACCAGACAGAATCCTATTGAGAAATAATTATTAAACACATTGTCAACTTCAAGCACATTTTCCGTATCTTTTCTTTTCCAACTCTGATTTATCTGTATTTAACTTTCCCGGCCAAACTCCTTGACACGACATCCAGCGTCCTCCATGATGCCTCCCTACGTTCCTCTCCACGCCCTAAGCTCTTGTCAGGACAGGCTTGGCATTGTCAAGCCCCCTGCCGTTCCTTTTCTGCTCTTGGCATCGTGACTCCCTCATAAATAAACTGTCAATTTTGCCTCTTGCCCCATTTAACCACTAACCCTGTCACGAGGAAAGATAAGACCATAGGTGAAGGATCTCGGAAAAATGAGAAGTGCTGTGCTATGTAAGACGGTATCATCTAAGTCAGCTACCTTCATGCTTCACGGTTCCAAGCATGGGCTCCTGCCCAAAGTACCTGGCTCACCACCATTTCCGTGCTGTGTGACCTTCGGGAAGTTACTGTACCTCTCTGTGCCTCGGTTTCTTCCTTTGTAAAATGAGGATAGCACATAATACCACACAGGGGATTGTGAAGATTTGATGGGTTAATACACATAAAGCACATAGGACAGTGCCTGGCACAAAATAAGCTCTCAAAGCATGTTAGCTATTATTATTATTATTATTATTATTATTATTATTATTATTATGTCCAAAGAGTGGGCTTTGGAGTTGGGCAAATTTGGTTTCAAATCCCAGCCCCACGTCTCACTAGTGACATGTAAATAGGTCATGAATCCACTCCTGCTGCTCTCCCACATGCCAAGGAAATGGTGTTTCTTTATCCATATCCCCAGCAGACCTGCTCTTTCTCACAGCCCTCACGCCCTGGGTGGTGGGAAACACGCAAATAAACAGACGAGAAAACCTAGACTGAGTCTACTCCAGCAGACCCAGACTGAGGCAATAATTTAAAATCCCTTAGAGAAGGCTCACTCTCTCTAGATATAAATGTTCTGTCGTAGATTACCACTCCCTCCCCTGCTCCTCTCCAAAATGTGGACCAGGAATATTCGAGGTGGATTTATGTAATCTTGAGGTGGAGCAGCAAGTGTCTCCTTAAATTTTGTGACCTAGGCACCTCGCTGGCCTCACTCTAGTCCCAACCCCGGGGCGAGAGTGCCCTGGTCTCACGCTGGCCTTTGGGTATGAGCCGGCCGGTTGGGGACCTCGTAGTCATTACCAGTTCTGTCCCTGAGTGTTCTGCTGCTGCTGGAGTCACGGCCTGAGGCCGCTGGAGTCACGGCCTGAGGCCCCCGCAGTCTGGTCTCTGCCTTTTGATGACGGCCTAGAGAGGTCCGCTAGTCGACTTGATCTCACCCCAGCTCTTGCTGAAGCTCCGGGTCTCACTCACGTCTTCCATCCAAAGCCCCGGCGTAGGCAGTCCACCCACATTCTCCGTAACGCAGGGCTGATGTCCCTCAGACGTTCTCCAGCAGGGTCCACCCTCAGGAGCGGGGAGGAATGCCAGGGGGTCCTCTACACCACACGGACACTGGAGGCAACTGAGAAAAGCTGGACGTTGGCCTTTTCTCTGCCTCCCCATGCTGGGCTGCCAAGTTTCCTTTGACGCAGCTGTCCCCCAGTTTGGAGCAGGGAAGACTGGAAGCCAGCTCTACCCAGAGCCCCAAATGCGCCCCTGACCTTGTCACTCCTTAACGAACCCCACTACCCCCACTCGCTCCAGCCCCAAGTCCACAGGGAGGAGATCAGGGCCACATGCCCAGCCCTGCCCCTCTTGCCGCTTCTCCCCACAAAAGCCCCGGCCCTAGGAACCACCCTGCCTTCTCCTCACTTTGCCACATCCTCCTCCTAACCTGGGCTGGAATGCCAGCCAGCCAGCAAGCCAACAGGTGGCCGAGGTTTCTTCTCCATTCTGTGGAAGAAACTAGGATCTGAATCTTCCGAGCTTTCCTCTTGATGTGCTAAAAATAAATAATGTTCTATCCACCTCCCTTTCACTCTCCCTACACCTCCTTCTAAAACCTGCCTTTTAATCTTACTATCTTGTCCCTAAATTTTATATTGAATGTCAGAAGCTGATTAACTTATTCTTTTATCTTTGCTTTTCTGCTAAAATGCTCCTAATACCTCCACCTCCCACCTGAAGGAGATGAATGAATGGGAGCTAATTGGGAGAGTCAGTCAAGTATATGAAGTGTGAGAGGAGAAAGCACATTCAATAGTTTCTCCAAAGATTGCCCCTGTTGCATTTATCACCTTGGACAAGTTTCTTAATTTTTTGAGCCTCGGTTTCATTATCCGGAGAAAAAGAAATTATAATGGTTGTAAACCATAGGGTAATTGGGACGATTAAAATTTTGCGTGTATACAAAGACAGGTGAGCAAATAGTCGCAGCAGCATTATTGATAATAATCCAGAACTGGAAATAACCCAAATGCCCATCAATTGGTGAACGGACAAACAAAATGTTGCATATCCATACAATAGGATACTATGTGGCAATAAAAATGAATAAACTACTGATACCTGGTACCACCTGCATGAATCTCAAAAACATCATGCTAACCGAAAGAAGCCAGACTCAGAAGATGACATATTGTATGATCCCATTCATATGCAATGAAAAGGGAAATCCATAGAGACGATGAGTAGAGCAGTCTAGGGCTGGGTGTGGGAGCGAGATTGACTGCAAACTGGGCACAAGAGAACATCCTGGGGGGATGGAAATGCTCTAAAACTGGTTTGTGGTGATGGCTGCACAACTCTATAAATTTAGTAAAATCATTAAATTGTACATTTGCAATGAGTAAATGTTATGATATGTAACTATACCTTAATAAAGTTATTTTTAAAGTATTTTTTGTATGAGTGTATTTACTCACATACAGAGAAACATATGTGCGTCCATGCACACACACACACAGACACACACACACACACATATACACAGTGCCTGGCACAGAATAAGCACTTAAAAGATGTTGATCACATCTGTTACCATATTAGTGAAATATATTATTGTTATCAAACCTCTCATTTCACATCATTTACATGGCTATTGTCCTAAAATAATTAGAGACACTATTTATGTTTAGGGGATTATCTGCTTAGTTAAAATGCTTACTATCAAATTCTTAGTATCTCCAAAAATTCTGGGCGCTACACAGAAGTTTAACCAACGTCCTCTTTATTTTAATGTACTTTATAACAAAAAGCAAATATATATTCATATTCTTAGACTTCTCAACTGCTCTTTTGCCTGTTGCAAGAGTCAATTTTCCAAATCACAATACTTGAGACTAAAAATAAAAAAATAAAAATTAAAGCGTTTGGCACAGCTGCTGCAATCAGGTGCTGCAGGCTTTTTATAGAGCGTTAGTATTTTTACCCTTCCCTTTCGTTTTTTATAAAAGATGCTTCTTCCTTAATGTTTAAAAGCATGGCTACGTCACCTACCTAGAGTTTACGGCCATGTGTTCCTATTCATGAGGTCATGTCTGTGTGGGCTGAAGACGAAATCTGAGGTGCACCTGCACGTGTCATTTAACTGAGCACTCGGATGCGTCCTCATGCTCTTTCCTGAAGGACGCTTCTCGTTTCCCACCAGCTATGACTGACCCTCCGATCTGCCTTCTCCAGGGTCCAAGCCCTTGTTAGACTTCCTCTTCATTCAGCCAGTTTCCAAAACTTAATCTTTTGTCTCCACAAACTGGCCTTTTCCCTCCAGCCAGCCGGGGGCCTAACTCCCTGTCCCCTGATCCACACACATCCCTCCTGCTCCGCTCCTGCCCTTGAGATTTTACTCCTGCTGTGGACCCCACCATGAATGCCTTCACCCCTCCAAGCCCAACAAAGTCCTTGGCAGCATGCCGCAGACTCCTCTCTCTTTCCCTCCAGCTCCATCCTTGCACTCAACACACGAGACAATTTACCCTCTGTTATCTGGCATGCATTTACTTCAGAATAAGCGGCATTTTTTCCTCCAGCATTAATTAGATTATAAGCTTCTCAGAGACAAAGACCGTGGCTTCCACTTCTTTGAGGGTCCTCTGGCTCTAGTCTGAAGAATTCATCTCCCACTGTGCACTCACTCATGGGCACATGCTTACTGAGGAAATGGCATGCTGAAGTGCCCACACAATTTAAGGCCTCTCTCTCTCTCAAAGGCAAATTCCCCTAGCTCAGTGGTTCTCAAAGCCTGGTCCCCAGCAGCATCATCACCTGGAAACCTGCTAAAAATGCTAGTTCTCAGGGGGCTGGCCCCACGGCCTAGTGTTTAAGTTTGGCACCCTCCGCTTCAGCAGCCTGGGTTCGGTTCCTGGGAACAGACCTACACCACTCAGCAGCAGCCATGCTGTGGCAGCCCACACACAAAATAGAGGAAGATTGGCACAGATGTTAGCACAGGGAAAATCTTCCTCAAGTAAAAAGAGGAAGATTGGCAACAGATGTTAGCTCAGGGCCAATCTTCCTCAGCAAAAAAAAAAAAAAGTAGCAAATTCTCACGTCCCATTTTGGACCGCCTGAATCTGAAATTCTGAAGTGGAGCCCAGTAATGCCTGGTTTAGCAAGCCCTCCAGGTGATCTGATGCATGCTTAAATTAGAGAACCACCGCCCTAAATTAAACACCTGTGTGATGCAACACCGCCGTAATTGAGATTAGTGTAGCTACAACTCTCAAAATCCTCACTGCATCACCCATGCTTCTAAATTGCCGGCTGCCCCACTAAAAAGACCTCTGTCACCCTCCAGACATTTCGCCTTTACTGTAGTCAGACAACCACAAAATGAAGGAGAGAGCAAATCAACTGGTTAACTTCCCAAACTGTTTCCAGAGCTGAGCCGACATTATTAATGGTCATCGTCAGAAACGCCGACGGAACTGTAAGAGCGCCTTTGTTGGAAACTGTCTTGGCTTGTGCTCCATTGGAAACTGAGGTGGGAGAGGGTCAGCCTCTGTCAGATGGAGAAGGACCAGTGTTAACAGGAAAGATAATTTGCTGCAAAGCTTTGAGCAGCACTTACAAAGTGTAATGCAGTGATTTTAAAACTTTTTTAATAAAAAAAAAGTGGAGAATAGTGCATAGAAGGTCTCTTTCAAACAGCAGACACAATGGATATATTAGCAGAATATAAAGGAGTATTATTTTTAATTTTTAAAAAATCTTCTGTGGTATCACTCTTGTTTTTAACATTTGGAGCTTCTAAGAAGACATTCCCTTTTCTGTGGTCTGAAAAAATAATACACTCAGAAATTCTTTTAAAAAGAAAATAAAAGTGGAAGCAAAGGCCCTTTGCTTTAACAAGGCAAATTTTTACAGAGGGCTCGCTGTTCAATGGGTGTAGAAGCCAATACTATGGCACTGGCTTTTGAGGAAAGAAAAAAGCTTTATTGTGGGGTCAACCGGCAAGGAGACAGAAGGCAAGGCTCTCAAATATGTCTCCCTGATCCAGGGTTTGGGCTAAAATTTAAGGGACTAGGGAGGGCAGACTGGTATGCAGAAGCACTGGCAGGACAGATTTTGATTGGAAGGGTTTTAAACAAGACCATTTATGGTAAGGTATGAAAAGGGGCTTCAACACCAATCTTCCTAGACAGTGGCCCCTCACTTCTGAAAAGGTTCCAGCTTTCAAGTTCCAGCTTTCACCTTCCGGTCATGTCCCGGACCTTTGGTTCTGTGTGAGGAGAAGCTTTGGTTTTGGCTGTTACTTCAGGTCAAAATTTTCTCCCCTGTGCACGCTGCAGCTACACGACTTGCAGTTTTGGCTCTGCAAGATAACTTTGACAACCTGTTATTGATATGATAGGGCCAGTTTGAGCTAGTCCTACGGTTACACTCTTGCCTTACTGCTATCATTTAAACACATCCAGCACATTCCTACCTCAGGGCCTTTGCATCAGCCGTTCCCTCTGCTCGGAACTCTCTCCCCCCACAACCACACAGCTGCATTCCGAACTTCCTTAGTCTCTGTTCAAATATCACATAGCAGAGACGCCACCTTCATAAATCAGCACACATGCACTTGCACCCTTCCTTTACTCTCTCCTTTATTTTTCTTCATACCTGATGTATTATATTCTTATTTATTAGCTTTATCCTCCCTTGAGAATATTAGCTCCATATAAGCAGAGATTTTCTCTGTTTTTCCACTGCTATGTCCTCAGGACCTACTGCGTCCTGGTACACAGTAAGTGCTCAGTAAATATTTGTTGAATGACATGGCTGTTAAAGGGATGAAGGAATGTTAGGTGCTAAGGACACAAAACGATCAGCTACAGATCCCCGGCCTCGATGAACTCACAATCGGGTTCATATTTATGTCCCTTCTCCACTTGAAGAAGTTATAATTGGTGGGAGATGTCAGTTACACAAGGGATCTGCTTCTCATATTCACATTTGGAAAATGTACAAACATATCAGTGCCTGAATAGTTTCTGTAAACCGTTTGGTAAGTCAAATCCACCTAGTAGGACTCAAAAGAACAACTGCTTAACAGTTCTGTGTCTCCTTAAAAACCAATCTGTCACCATTCGCCAGCAGTCACCACATTACTTCTGTCTGAGGGTGGAGCCAGGTGTCTAGAAGTTACTTAATAACTGCTGGTGACTTTTCTCAAAGCTTAGTCCCAAGAAAATGAGAGTGACGCATCTTTAAATGCTTCTAACTGCAAGAAAGTCAATAAGATTTATGGTTTACCTAAGAAGTAAAATATTTCACTTTATCACTGATTCCCGAGAGAGCTGGAGAATACTCAATAAACTTTCTTCCGAGAAGGCAAGCAAAACAATCGTTACTGTTAGAAATGCAGTCTGCTCATTAAGTCAGAGTAGCATGTCGTGACAATGACATCAGCAATACTTTCCCTCTCTCCTGGTTTGTTCTAATGAAGGGAACATTATGAAGACATTCTCTCTCACTTTAACCAGTTGTGGGATACAGAGATTTTAAAAACACTCACCCTCCAGATATACCTCACTCTTTGAATTGTTTGTTCCATTGGCTGCTGTCTTTTTATACATTGGACCCATGAGATAACTTTGCTTTTAGCACAAACCAGAGCTTGTTGGTGAAATGTCAACCAGCCGTCGCATAGCAATGCCCTTGCAGGACGTAACTCAGGACATCGTTTTCAAAGGGCTCATGTGAAAACATATTCAAGGATTTTAAGTCAGATCAAGTGAACGTCTGATAGGAGGATTTCTTAGATAAACTTGAAGATTTAAACCATCACAAAGGTTGAAATCTAAGCCTTTATGAATTGACCCTGCGTGGGTTGGTATCCCGTCTCCACACACACCCAGAGTGAGGGGCTGACCTGTCTGCACGGGTTCCCATCTCCCTGGGAGGAGAGCATCCACAGGAAAAAGTCTCCCATGCCGAGCCAGGCAAGTGGGGCTCTTCTGACAAGATTCAGTCCTCTGGTCCTCCAAAGGACTCCTGCTGTGGGGACTGACATGGTTTCAAAGTTTCCTCTGGACCAATAATGATAAGCACCTTGCCACTAGTCTGGCATCAAAGATGGGGCCAACAGGAGTTTCATTCTGTCACGCCCAGTGTTCACGCCTCAGAAAGAGTCAGGCACCTGAAGGGCTGCGTGGTGAGACGTCCCCTCTTAGAGAGGGCTCCACTGTGCTCCCGTTCTGATGGCTGTGACTCTGTGGAGGAGTTTCAGTCCTAAATGCCTGGATGCCTGGACTTTAAAGGTTCACCCAACCTCGATGACAAATCAGAAACTCCAGCAAGTGCTGAGGGATCTACGTTTTCTACAGTCTTCCGGTCCTAGCCGGGGTCACTCTGGCAGCGTGACTTTCTGCTCTGAGCGGTTCTGCTGTGTGTTCCCCTGAGCTACACAGCAGGCAGCAGATGTAAGGACATAACAGGAGCGCTCAAGCTTGTCCACCAGGGAGCACTTCGAAGAAGGGGGCTGTGAAGTTGTCTTAGCCGGAATTCACCGAGATATGGACTATTGATATGGAAATAGAGGAATGGAGAGGGGAGGGAGGTGTCTGTGGGTGAGAGAGAATGAAAAGCTTTCGCTGACATGTCAATGAAAGATTTAAGCAGCTTAGGAACCGAAGATCTCTCAGATGCTCTTGGGTATAAAGGAAAGAAAATAAATAAGATGCAAAGGGACCCTAAATATGAAGAAAGATGGAGGTTAGAGGTTCCTGGGGAGACTCAGTTAGAGGCCTGGGGAGCCTCTTCTTTCAGCGATAGTCTGAGACTCAAGTTGGTTTTTATTCTGAATGATTTGTTGGTAATAGTTCTGAATATATAAAATATAGAGAGAATATCTGGGGACCAACAGACCTTATAAGTAACAGCAAATAACATTAGGGAAAAGACTTTACAAACATTAAAGAAAACATTAAGGGGAGACTACAGAACTCAAAGAGTTTTTGTGGACATCAACAACCCACGGGGAGTTGGCGGCCCCAACAGATTGTGATTATAGGAGGAACAGCCCACCCCCAGCGGTCCCCCAGTGGAACTCTCTCAGCCCCATGAAATCAATCCAAGTGAGACTGGTCCTTGGATTTATCGATTTATCCCATTATAAAATGTTTAAGATATTAATCATTCGTCCTATCAGCTAGGACCCCAAGTGTAAGTGAAGGCGGTACTCAGCCACAGGTAAACACACAGGTTCTAAACTCAGACAAACCACAGTTTGGAGCTCAGCTCTACCACTCATGAGCTGATGGGCCCCAGGAAAGTTCCTAACTTGCCAACCTTGGTTTCTTCGCATACTCTGGTTATGTCCATCTTACAGGTATCTTTTAGAGTCATTGTAAGAGTTGAATGAGATAATGTGTGCAAGGCATGTGGCCCAATGCCTGAATTAGAGTCAACCCAAGATGCCATTGAAAGAGAAGGGGTGACAGGAAATGCTCGATGGAGCTGAACAATGGACAAGAAGTGAGAAACACCAGCCCCAAGTGGAAAGAGGAATGTGGAATCGTTTACAGACAGAGTGACTGACAATGTTCTTAGGACCAATCCTGGCAGGTGGGCCCTGAATCCATCCATGTCTTATTCATCTTTTGCCTACAGATTACCAAAAGTTAGCCAGGGGGAGGGCTCAACATATCTTTCTCAAACTGAACTGAATATGTGAACTAGGCCAGACTTCAGACTTATATCTAGCAGTATTTTATCCCCCTCAACTACCTACATCTGTTGTTTTCATTTTCAACACTAAATGGAACATTAAGGGCTGATTTATTCTCTTATTTATTTCACATGATTAAGAATGATGTGTGAAAATGGCTAAATATTTGTTAAACTTACTAAGTAGTTCCATGTGCCTACAAAACATCTGTGTCCCACACTCAGGAGAAAAGAAACAAAAGGAACAGACCCCCATTTTAAAGAGGGAAAGGAAAATCTATATGGGTGCACAAAGTATCCAAAAAATTTGGAAGGAGCAATGCGGCCTTTTACAAAGAAAAGCAACAATAACGTACTGTTATAAAACAGAGAAAATATCTCTTTAAAATCCAGCTTTTAAAAAAGGTCAGAGAAGTTTAAGGTTTACTCAAGTGTAAATGTCAATTGGAATAAGTGATACCTGTGAGAAAATGGGGAGAACACTGACCTTTTATCCAAAAGAAGCCTAGAAATGATGTCTAAGAGGAGTGAAGGGAGGAAAAAAATTGTAAGGATTTTGAAGAAGGGAAAGGCAAGAAAATTAGAAGGGAAATCTAATTAACTGAAATTGCTAGTTCCACACACAGGATGCTTTTAGGATGCAAAGCCATACCCAATCTGGTTAAATTTTAAAGGGTGATATATTAGGTTATTAACTGATCACCCTGCAGGAGAAGTTCTACCTAGGACTCAATGTGAATCTCAATCTAACCTCAGAACTGGGCTTCATTTTCAAACATATTTTCCCCTGGTAGTGCCAGAAACTTCCATGTTCACATGTAAAGAATCTGCTCACTGGATAACTTAGACAAAATCCCAGAATTTGGTCTGACCTAGATTATGTGCCCATCCCAGAGCCAGTCACTGTGACCATGGGGGTAGGATATCCTGATTGGCCTACACCCTTCAGAACATGTCCCTGGAGCTGAGAGTTCAGTCCATTCCCCAAAAACCCCATGGCTTGGACTGTCAAGATACATAAGAAGAAGATAGGAGAATGGACGCAAGGTAAGCAACAGATATCTCCTACACATGATGACTAGGTTTCTATTTGAAAACAAGCTTCATACCTATGCTTAGGCCACCCTTTCTTCAAAAGTTTGAAATGAATTAATTTGCCTTCTTCAGAGAATGGCATTCACGCATCCTTGTGAACCTCACAAACGTATCACAAGCCATATTCATCAAGTAGGGAAATTGTATCTATGAAGAAGCAGCACAAAATCAACTTAGGCGAAAAATCTTTATTTTATTAACGTTGATGAAAAAAACTTTATTTTATTAAATATTCAATACCACTAATCTAGGCTAGTTTATGAAGTTTTTCATAATCAAGCTCTTATATGCCTTTCCAGCTTTACCTCAACACTCTGTGCTCACCCCATACTTTCTATACAGTCAACATCTTTACCAGACTTCCTACCATTTCCCCCAAAGCACCATAATTTTTACATATCTATGCTTTGGATTGACTTTTCTTAAATTCTATTTTACCTCCACTATTGAATTATTACTTATACCTCTTTCTAATATTTTTCGTTGCTGCCCTAGGATTTATCAGTCTACCTTCAAATATTATATTACTTCATATAGAGTGTAAGAATCTTACAACAGTACACTTCCAATTTCTTCCTCCCGTCCTTTGCGATGTTGTTATATATTTTATCTTTGTCTATGTTATACTCCAAAATACATTATTACCATTTTTGCTTTAGACAGTCAATTATCTTTTAGAATGAACAAAAAATGATAAAATTTACTTATATTTACCTTCGTTTTTACATTTTCAGAGCTCTTTATTTCTTTGCTTACATCCAAGTTTTTGTCTGGTGTCATATTATTTGTGTCTAAAGAACTTTCTTTAATGAAATCTTGCCATTTGCAATAACATTAATAGACCTTGAGGGTATCATGCTAAGCAAAATAAGTCAAGACAGAGAAAGACAATTACCTTATGACTTCACTCATTTGTGGAAGATAAGCAAACAAATGACCACACAGATATGGAAAACAGATTGATGGTTATCAGAGGGGAAGCGGAAGGCGGGAGGGTGAAAGGGGTAAAAGGGCACACGTGCAAGGTGACAGATGGTGACCAGACTTGGTGGTGAATACAATGCAGTCTATATAGAAGTCAAAATATGATGAGGTACACCTGAAATTTATATAATGTAAACCAATGTGACCTCAATAATAACAATAAAAGAACTTTCTATAACATTTCTTGTAGCACAGGTCTGCTGGAAATAAATTCTCTCAGCTTTTGTTTATCTGAAAAAAAAATTATTTTACCTTTAATCTTGAAAAGTATTTTTCCCTAGGTATAAAATTCTGGGTGTCCAGGGTTGGTTTTTTTCCTCAATAATTTAAAGGTGTCACTCTATTGCCCACTGACTAGCATATCTTCTGAAAGAAGTCAGCTGTAATTCCTACGTTTATTCCTGCATACATTGTGTCTTTTTTCTGTGGGTATTTTCAGTATTTTTTATTATTGATTTTCAGCAGTTTGAATGTGTGCTCAGTTGTGTTTGTTTTGTTGTTATTTTTTTGTGGGTTTTTTTTTTGTTGTTGTTGTTTTAATCCTTCTTGGGGTTTTCTGAGCTGCCTGGATCTGTAGTTTGGCATCTTGAATTATGTTTGGAATCTTCTCAGCCATTACCTCTTCAAATATTTCTTCCGCCCCATTCTCTCTCCATCTTTTCTTTCTAGTATTCCAACGATACAAATGCCAAACCATTTGATATTGTGTCATAGCTCTTGGATATTCTGTTGTTTTTTTTCTTCTTGTGTTGCACTTTGGGTAATCCTTATGGACCTGTCTTCAAGTTCACTGATCCTTTCCTCAGCTGTGTCAAGTCTACTGATGAGCCCATGAAAAGAATACTTTATCTCTGCTTTCTGTGTTTGTGTGTGTGTGTGTGCATGCATGTGTGTGTTTCTGTCATTCCTACATGACTCTTCCTTATAGTTTTCATCTCTCCACAGAAATTCCTCATCTGTTCATGTGTTGTCCATCTTTTCCACTAGATCCTTTAACATATTAATTATAATTACTTTAAAGTCCCTGACTGATAGTTCTAACATCTTGGTCATCTCTAAGTCCAGTTCTGCTGATTGCTTTGTCTCTGGACAATGGGTTTTTTCACTGCTATTTTGTGTGTCGCATAATTTTTTATTGAATGCCAGATATTATGTGTAGAGCAGTGAAACTAATAGTATTTGTGCTTGGAAATGGGCATGCCTCTTCTTTGGTTAGGCCATTAGTGTCAGGAATTGAGTCAATCAAATGTAATGCAGCAGAGGCTGGCAATGTGCTCATGCAGTTAGACTTGATCTTTTGAGCCTCTGCCTTTTCCTCTAGCAACAATGGATCCTTAGCTGTTCCTGAGGGTTACAGAGTGATGCTTCTTCCCAGTAGTTTAAGTCTTTTGCTCTATAGAAGATATGATTCTGGGCAGGAGGGTGGAGTTTTGTACCTTTCTCACAGTGGCTAATCCCTTCCTCCATACTTGCGTTAATGAAGATGGCTCTCTCTCTTCTCTTGCCCTGCTCCAAACTTTCTTATGAAAACCTGGTGAAGATTTATAGAAAAGAGCCTAAAAGCAGATGCAAACTCCTCTTGTATCAGAGGGTCCTCATGTTTTCTTATTTCGTGCTAGCCTATACTCAGCCTAAAAATTCATTAAAATGTTAGTTGATATCTCCTTACCCATTTGTATGGCAGCCTCCCCTCTTCCTGTCTTTTGTCACAGAGAAGATAGTCCACGTGTCCAGTCGCTCCTTGCAAGGACTTATTCTATCTCAGAATTCAGGCTATTTTCTTGTTCTGTGACCTTAGCTCTCAGCTAGGTCCAAAACCAAGTTATGATTTTGTAGTTAGCTGAATTTTTCTCAGTATTGCAATGGGAGTAACGCTCTTTCCAGTCTACTACATCCTAAGTAGAAACATAACTCCTCTATTCTTCTAGACTAATAATAATAACAGCTTTGTACACTAATAATAATAACAGCTAATATTTATTGCATACTTATTATGTGCCTGGCATAGTGCTATGGGATTTACATGGATTAGCTCATTTAATCTTCATCATTTTTACATCTATTTCCTCATTTGGGAAACCAAGACACAGAGCAGTTAACTTACTTGTCCAAGATCTCTCAGCTGCTAAGTGGTAGAGACTGAATACAAACCTAGGCAGTCTGACTCAAGAACACAGTGCTATACTGGGGCCAGCTCGGTGGCGTAGCAGTTAAGTTCTCGCACTCTACTTCGGCGGCCCAGGGTTCACAGGTTCAGATCCCGGGTGCAGACTGACGCATTGCTTGTCAAGTTATGCTGTGGTGGCATCCCATATAAAGTAGAGGAAGATGGCCACAGATGTTAGCCCACGGCTAATCTTCTTCAGCAAAAAGAGGCGGATTCGGAATTGATGTTAGCTCAGGGCTAATCTTCCTCACACACACACAAAAAAAGAACACTGCTATGATTCTATACTGTTGCCTCTGCTGTATGAACTCCTTAAAGACAGGGACAAGTCCTTATTCTTGTGTTTATCTTTCCAGAGTCTATCCCGTTGCCTCATTCAAAGGAGGCATTCAGTCAATGTCTGTTGAAGAAAGGAATTAATTGCCTTTCTACTGCCCCTGAAGTCAAAGTGGGATTTGGAAGCAGTACCCTAGTGATGGGCTCACCCAGTCTTACGGTTTCTTCCAACCTTCCAGCCTCTCACACAGGAACTGTATGTCATAATACGTGATGAGAAAAAGTCTCCAGTACCTTGAACAATCTCCTCTCTGTGCTGAACAAGTCAATCCATGACAAGAAAGCAATGATTAATGGCTTCTCTGTCAAGTGATGCTTGCTTGATTAAGTAGAAATATGGTCCATATTTCAAATAAGTTTCCCTAAACTTCAAACACAGAGACTGAACGTTCAGACACTGCTCTATCAAGCTATGGCTTCACACTGTGTATCTTTGCCCTCCTCTCACCTCGATTAAGCAATAAAAACTTAAAGGGCAAAATCCATAAATTGCACTTCTCTGTATCTCACATAGTACCTAGCACAAAGCTCTACAAATACCTGTTGAACGAAGGAATGAAAAAGATTAACTTCAATTGATCCAATGTTGCAGTCCAAACAAACCACGTCAGAGTGACATTCTTCCTCTGAATGCTGGAAATTTTTAGGAAACATTTAATTCAAAGGCTTAGCACCAGACTATTTAAGGGATAAGTCGCTTTGATCCAAGATGGGTGAATGTCAGTTCTAAATCTTTATACTTGATATTCTCCTGATTCTTCAGTCTGAGAGGCTGCTGGACTTGGAAAATCTAGGCTCTTGCCCAAGTTTTGCCACTTATTAACATTTAAAAATAGGCATAATGATATCTCAGATGCTGACTTGCTGTGGAAATTGAATGAGTTGACAAATGCAAAAGCACTTCAGAAATTATAAAGTACTACATAAATGCCTGTATTCTTACTACAATCATTCCCACTTAGGTCAATGCATTTAAATTCTATGCTTAATAATTAGAATAATAATAATAAAAACTAATTTTTATTTAAGGCTTACAGAGTTCTAGGCTATAATCTAATTTAACCTTCAAAAGTCCCCATTGTTAAGTACTATCATCAGCCCCATTATATAAGGAAACTCTGAAACTAGGTGAGGTCAAAGGGTTGGGTTTAAGGTCACATAGTAAGTTACAAAGTTTGGATTCAAATCCAGGCAGTCTGATTCCAAAGCCCCTACTCTTAAGCACAGCGATCTGCTGTCTCCTAAAGGGAAAGCAGAGATTTTATTCAAAACTAGTCATGAGAAAGCTAGTTAGAGAGTGAGATGGTGGGACATCTGATGAGTTCTGTCCTTGACTCTCATCTTTACACTATCCCCAGATGATCTCCCCTACCTTTATTGCTTCAACTATCACTATATGCTAATAGTATCCAAACCTCTGTCATTCTGGCATCTACCTATCTCTGTCCATCTATCTATCCAACCACTCAGTCATTCATTCAGCAAATACCCACTGAGCATCTACATGTCAGGCCTGAGCTAGAGGTTGAATGGAGTATAAGATACATAAGAGATCTGATCTCATGGAGTTTACTTTATAATGGATGGAGAAAGGCACTGAATAAGCACATTAATTAATTAATTAAAATAAATACAATAATTTCATATAGTATTACATTGTATGAGTGTTTCAAGAGTGAGCATCCCAAAAGAGAGAGAGCCTGGTGGAAGCTGTGTTGCCTTTTCTAACATAGACTCTGAAGTCACCCAAGTCATTCACCTCATTCTATTCATTAAAAGTGAGTCACTGAGGTCACCCCATATTCAAGGGCCGGGGAGGATTAGCTCCCATCTTTTGATGGGAAGTATATCAAAGAATTTTGCCTTTTAAGTAAAGCTGCTCTGGCGCCCAGTATAAACTCAACTACATTATTTAAGGAACTCCTCTAGAACTCCAGGGATCTGACTTTGTCCATCCTGCCCAATGTAATCCTCTCTCTTCCCTCTTCCAAGCTCACAGCACCCACTCTGTCATCAAGGTCTTGATGGTTATTCCATAGTTCAACCCATACCAATATAGAACTTTGTCTTTTTAGTCTCATCTGGTTCATAGGCTCCTAGAGGGTGTTAAATATGTATTATACCTATCATTTCTGAGTATCTTTCATGGTATTTTAACTGGTGCTATACTCATAGATCATGGAATAGAGAACAGGAGGAAAGAATTTTTCTTTCCTTTACTTTCTAAAATAGCTGTCCCTCTAAGACCCACTCTAACTTTTACACCATATGAACTATAAGATACACATACACACACAGTGTGTGGCTCATTCTGCAAATTATATGAAATATCAGATTCTCAGACACCTGGAAAGTCCCCAAAGATCACCTACAGTACAACTGTTCTATTTTTAACTGGAGTTTTACAAACACTGCTTTATTTAATTCACACAATAAATCCATGAGGAAGGTACTATTATTATCCCCATTTCTCTCACAAGAAAAATGAGGCTAAGAGCCTGATATTGCCCAGTTTCTGGTAGATATCTACCACTGCCCTGGTAGATATCCTACCAGTAGGTCGGAACTCAAATCTGGGTCTGCCTGAGTCCAAATTCAGGGACCCCACCAACGAGGACTCTCAGGTCCAGAGAGAGGCAGGCACTTGCGAAAGGTTAGAATTTGAGCTTCCTGGTTTCCAGTCTAAAGTTCTATTCAGATAAGTGATAGAAAACTCTTTCCTCACTAAATTCAAAATTAGAATCAGTGCACTCCCAACCTGAAATTTCAGACCGTATTGTTTGTCTTCATTTTTCCCCTCATGGGCCTGAATTTAAATAAGTGGGAAAGGGTGAAAGGGCAAGACAATCATAGAAAGAAGGAGTTCCAATAATACAAGATCTTGCCACATGAAAAGGCCAAACGGTACTCTGTTTCAGCCTGTAATAGGCTGCAATTTGAGCAACCCCAGCCATGAAATACCAGGCAATTTTCTGACCTTTTTAGCTATGGTTGCAAGTGCTTTGATTCTTGGGATTTTCGATATCTATATTTGAAACTAAAAAGAAAAGAAAAAAGTATTTCTAGATTCTCTGCTCTCATGATATAAAATATAACCTACAGGCATGTGTGGTGGACATTGGTCATTGGTGGTTTTCTGGTTTGTTTGCTATGCTTTGCTCTGTCTGCCAAATATCTGAATGCCATTCCTATAATTATGGATGTCCCATTTTAGAAATTTTGGTGAGAGGCAGGGTCCAACTCCCACCATAGAAGCTGAAAAGACAAGATGCTCCTCTCCTAGCCCCCCTTGCAGCTAGGGCATAAGACCTGAGCTTGATCAATCGGATGCCTCTACCCTGGACTTTGAGTAAGAACCTGGCGATACAAATAAGCAGGGACAGGGGAGAATCTATTCTGGAAGTGGGAGCAACAATGGCAGCAGAAGCTTCCAGTTTCTAAAGACATCAGAGTCAGGGACAGCATCCTCTGTACATTGCCAGTGGCAGTGCAAGGTACAGCATCCAACATTCCACAGTGGGGACAGCAGTGTCTTCACAGACTGGTTCTTAGCATGATTTTGGCCTTGGTTGTGGCTGCTGCCCATTATCTTTTGCTTCTGTCCATATTCTGAGGCTGGATCTCCAACCTTCCCAGGGATTCTGTGAGCAAATCAATATTACTTTCCTCAATTTCTTTCCTTTTTAATAAGTCAACCAGAGGTAGTTTCTTTTGCTTGCAACCAAGAACCCTGATACATCAAGGAACAAAATAAAAATGTAATAAAAATACTGGGGATTGGGCGGGGGTAGAATTTCTTAAAGAAATTATATTCAAATGCACTTGAAAAATTTCATTCAACTGACTCAAGTAAAAAGGAGTCAATATATCTGCCTTTTATCATGTTTTCACAATTTGTAAAACAGGATCAAGATTTAGACTGATTTCCTACTCATACCCAGGTCTCCCTCTAGATCATCTCTATTTCTGTCAAGGATATCATCAATTTCCTCAGCACTCAAGCTTAAACCCCCACAATTATCTTTAACTCTTTCTTCTTCTCCCTTATATCCGTTAACCAAATACTTTCTATTTCCCTTAATAATGACCTCTCAGATCTCTTCCTGCCTTCATACTCCCAGCGGCCAAACTTAACACAGGAAATCGTCACCTCCTACATGAATTACTGCTGTAATGTTTTAACTGGCCCATCTGTCTCCAATGTGTCCTTTGCCAAATTAATTTTCCCAAGACACTGTGCCTCATTGCTTTCCAGATCAAAATCCTTGATGGCTGACCATTGCCTGCAGGACAAAATTAAAACTGTTCAGCGTGACATAGGAGACACGTCATGATCTGATGCCTTCTTACCTTTTCAACTTGATCACCACATGTTTCTACATATTCACTATAAGAGGATTTGACCAAGGAACATATTTTTAAACATAATATAGTGATTTTTTCAATGAAATCAAGAGATATAATGCATGCTTGAATAAATAATACAATTAAAAATCACCAAAATGTTGCAAGAAGATGTTTACAGCTACACTGTTATAATAAAATAACTGTGTTACATAAAAATAACTGTCGTGTATAAAGTGCTTATTACGTGCCAGACAATGTTCTCAATGTCCTATTAGTATTGTCTATATAAATATTACAGCAACTTTATAAGGTCAGTGTTATAGTTCCATTTACATGTGGGAAAACCGAAGTGATGAGGGGCTGAGAAATGTATTCAAAATCATTCAGCCACCAAATACAGAGGGAAAATTCAAATGTCAAGAAGTCACTTCTTAAATGAGAAGCATATTTTCTTGAAGGCAGATTATCACAGGAGTAGAGCAACTACATAAATGTATAAGTTATTTTGCGACATATGCCTTAAATCAAGTGTAAAAAGAGCCGTAGTCGCTAGTATCAATTTCCCAATGGAAACTTACTAACAGCTTAGAGACTATCAGTGTTCTATGCACAGTAACTCAGAAAGTTTATTAAAAACCCAGATTCTCAGACCCCACTCTCCAGGAATTCTATCCCAGTGGGCCTGGCATGGAACTCAGTACTGTTCATTTTTATTAAGCACCTGGGTATTGCTGATGTCACTGATGCAACTGGTCCATGACTCTAGCTTTGAGAAATCCTGACACAGGTAATCACTGTGGGATACTGGTCATGAGACCTAGGTTCTGTTTCTTCTGACTCTGCCACTCACTTGTTGCGTGTCTCTAAATAATTATCTTACTGACCCTCAGTCACATCACCTTTAAGTGAAGGAGTATGGAGTAGATGATCTAATTTTTCACCACGTATCCCACTCACCAATGTGCTAGTCCAGGAAGACCAGAAAAGCATATCTCACATGCTCAAATTGTTCAATTCGTAGTACCTGTCTGAAGCTCTGTGTTGGGAAGGATTCTGAGGTGCTATTTCAGATCAGTAGGAAAAATAAGATGATCATTCAAAGATGTGTGTCATGCACATGTGAAGGTGACTGGAAACATGTGCCCTGGGTATTTGATAGCCTCAACATAGCCACACAGGTCTATTTTCCCTTGCTCCAACAGACCATTCCTTTACTCATACTGCCCCCCTAACTTTACTGAAATTATCTGTCTAGTTCCACTTCAGAGGCTTCACAAGTACTTTCTTGTTACCCTATTCCACATCCCAATTTTTATACTTTAACAAGTAATTGCTTCATTCTGCCTTGTAACACGGTTAGTAGTTTATCTGCTTCTCTCTTCCTCCAAAAGAAAATAAGGTCACTGAATTGTTATGAGGCTGTAGTGAAACAACAAATCTAAAACATCTAGAACACGGTAGAAATACAATTATTGTTTATTTTAATCTATTCAGCTTAAAATTCTAGACTTCTAGGGTAAAAGTGCATCCATTAGTGATGGATGCAATAGACAAATATGCTCGAGAGGAGGTTGGAACTCAGCACCACGGACAGCTCAGAAGGCTTTACAGCATTCCTGCTGTAGTTCTGACACAACTCAAAATATTTTCCAGCCCCACCTCTTTGTAAGAATAATCTAAGGGCTCGCTGTCTTACAATTATGGGATCCACAGTTTCCAGAAGAGGGACATCCTTGTTTATTAGGGGCCTTTAATGTATATGATTATCTAACTAGCTCTCTCACTGCAGAATAACGACGAAGTAAGACTCCAGGTTCTGGGTCAGACTCCTTGATTTTGAATCCTGGCTCCCCCACTTACTAGCTGTGTGACATTAGACAAGTTGTGTGTTATCTTAGTGCCTCAGTAACATCCTCTGTTATATGGAAATAATTATAGTGTCTACTTCATAGAATTTTAGTAAAGACAAAAAGATATAATCTACATACAGTGCTTGAGACAGCCTAGCACATAGCAAGTCCTCAGTAAATGTTAGCTGTTAGCTGCCACCATGAGGCCACAGAACTAGTTATCTCATGGCCCTGCTAGGCTCATGTGACCTCAAGAAAGGCCTTTTACTTCCTCAACTGTGAATCAAGAGAGTTGGACCAGAGCAGATATTTCTAAAGTGGACTCCACGAAACCTGAAATCTTCTTTCTTACGTCCCAATAAAATTTGTTCTATTTAACTTCTGCTTCTTTGTTCATTCATCCTTGGATGTGGTCAAGAATCAGACTTGGAAGAGTCTGGGGATCCTGGATACCACAACCCCAGCCCTTCAGTTCAGGCCCCCTAACTTTAGTGTCCTAAATTTTGGATAACTCATTAAAAAAAAAAAAAGAGGCATGAGTTTCTCAGCATCCCTCTGGCCCAGGCTTTCTGAGCCTTCCTCAGGCCTACCTGCAACCCCAACACAAAGTGTTGAAGAAAACGCCCTCAGAAAAGGAGAGGATGTATGAGGCACCAGTGTTTCCAGGCCATTGCCCTGTCCTCTTCAATCCATCAAGATCTTCCTTGGTCCCTATAGCCATTCGTTTCAATAACCACAGATTGTTGCTTAAAGAGGTTGGATGGCTTGCATATTTCAGTTTTCTACTGCAGCTTGCTCACTGAGAGTTCTTGAAACAAAGCCATGCAGCTCTGAGTCCCTGTGTACAGACCTGCTTATGAGTTTTCCCTTTAATCCCCAGCATCTTTGCCCAAGTGCCTTTAGAAGCATTATAAGCCCAAACAGCTTCCTGGCCCACTGCAGCTTCTAACATGAAATCATGGCTTTAAATCTCAAAATCACAGTATACCTGGTTATTAATAGCAGGGGATTTCAGTTCAACATAATGCTCTGGTAGATCACCAGCAATCCAAGTTTAACATCCTCCAGGGTATGAAATTAAAAGGAAAAAAAATTCTAAAAGCCTGAGAGTTTCTGTTCATTAGAACTAGAGTTTTAACTCTTTCTCTATACCTTCTATTAGCTGTAAGATGATTACACTTACAATTCAGGATCAAATTTTTGAGTGCTCCTAGGGCAAATGACAACGCCTTATTCATCTTTGTAGGCTTAGTGACTAGTATATAACAAGTACTTGTAGGACACTGGATTATTGTTCAATAATATTCACTTCCTCCTCTTCGCTCCCATAGGAGAAACATGTTTCACTGATGTTAGGCTTGGCCATGTGTCTTGCTTTTGGCCAATAGGATGCGAATAAATGTAATGCAGCTAAGGCTAAAAATGTGCTCATGCAATTAGACCTGCTCTCTTGGACCTATGCCATAACCACGAGAAGAAAATTTCTGGGCTAGCTCACTGGTCCCAGAAGGAATATGAGAAATATCGTAAGGTGAACTCAGTGTCTCCTGCTGAGTCCAGCCCATATCAGCTAACCCCAGCCAGACCAAGTCATGAGCTAAATAAATGCATATTTTTGTATGCCATTGAGATTTTAAAGTCACTTGTTACATAACACATCATACAATAGAAAAATCAATAAAGGTCTCAGTCAATGAGTAAACAAATGATCAAGCGTTAGGACTGCAGGACTGTCATACACCAATTGTTTATCACCTAGAGAGTAACAAGAAAGAAACCAAGTCATTCATCACTAGAAAATTATTCCAATACTTGTTTCTCCTCCAACTAGGGATGGTGGCATAACAGTTCCATGGCCACATTTGAAAAGTTAGTAAACATGACCCATAACTTGTCTTTACTTAACACCAGGTTAAACAAAGGGACAAAGTGTTCCAGTTTTGTTATATACTCTCTTTCCTTCACTGACCTTGTCTCCATCCCACAAATAAGAAAACTACCCCTTTTGAGGAGGGTGGAACTGTCCTGAAGTCACGCTGTGCTGGGGAAAAAATCTAATCTCCGCTGTAATAAAACTCTTCAGAATTTATAAGAATCAAGAATTCCAAATAAGCATGTAATTGAACTTGTTTTTACTACTCTGGTAAAACTGGACTTAAAATTAAAAATTCATTACCCAGTGCAGTTTACAAAAGCTATGTTTCAGCTCCTTGGAAAAGGTTCCCAATCCACTCAATGTAGCAAACATAAGAACACAAAAATTACCAAACCAGGTCAGATCCCTAGTGCACCTCAGAGTTCTCTGATGGATGAAAAAACAAAGTTGTCCTTGATGAAAAGTTAGGTTGCAAACAAAAGACCACTGGTTGTTCTTAATAAATCATCCGGGATCTGTCGTTCAAGTAAGCTTCTGATAGAAGTTTCTGGTACCAGACTTTCCGTATGCCACAAAAAATCATAAAAATAGACAAATCGTGGAAGCCACTGTTTTCAGGCATTGGACAGTAAGGCAGTGCAAGAACTGTGACCCCTAAGAGACAGGAAACTCATGGCTTGAGCCACAAAATTGACTAGGGATGATCTCCAAACTAAGGTGCAGTGAGCTGAATTCCAAGCAGAACGTGGTGGTCCTGCTGAGCTGAAGTGGCAATGATCAAAGTTCGGGACAGGGCACTTGGGGCAGAGAACTATAACAGAGGGGCACCCCAGAAGTTCATGCTGGATTTCCCCCAAAGTCCTAGTTCAATGGCTAAGCTCACAGGCACAGGGTAAGAGAGTGCTTACCAGAGACTGGCTGCTATGAGTTTGAGAATAAAAAAGAGATACAACTACAACAGAGCTGTAGTTGCCAAAGTTTAGGGATGGGGGAGGATTTGACTACAAAGGGGCAGCACAAGGGAATTTTCCACATGATGGAATCTTTCTACACCCTGATTGTGAGGGTGGTTACACTAATCTATATATGTGTTAAAACTCATAGAACTGTAGTCCAAAAAAGAAAATTTTACTATATAATTTTTCAAATAAAGCTTAAAGTCTGAAAGGATAAGGGATATAAAGGGACTATTATAAACATCTTTAATAAATTCAATAATAAAAAATTATCTATACGAACTGATCAAAAAAATGGACAAAGGATATAAATAGACAATTCACAGAAAAGGAAACACAAATCGCTCTTAAACATATAAAGATGCGTTTATATCTCAGCTTCACTTTTTCACTCATCGGATTGGCAAAGATCAAAGAGTCTGAGAATGTACTGTGTTGGTGAGGATTTGAGGTCAACAGGGACTCTAACATATTGCTGATGGAAGGTAAATTGGTATAACCTTGATAGAAGGAAAATTGGCAAGATCTATCAAAATGTTTTAAAAATGCATATGCCATTTCACCCAGCAATTCCACTTCTAGAAATTTATCCTACAGATATACATGCACATGTGTCAAATGACCTATGAACCAAATTATTTATTGAAGCCTTGTTTTTATTAGCAAAAGTGAGAAAAGACCTAAATATTCATCAACACCAGATTGGTTAAATACAGTATACTGTATACATACAATGGAATACAATGCAGCCATTAAAATGAAAGAGAAAGCTCTCAAGTTCTGAAGTGAAATATTGTTAAGTGAATTTTGTTCAGTGGAAAATGCAAGATGAAAAACACTCTGAGGTAAGCCACTATATAAAAAAAATAGAAAAGGGATCCATAAATGGCATAAAATGTCTTTTGAAAGAAACTGGTTAAATGTGTCGCCTCTGGAGAGGGGACCTTAATGGCTAGAGAACTGGGGGGCAAGAGTAAAATGTTTTACTATACATTCTTTTGTTTCTTTTAAATTTTGGTCCATGTGTTTGAATGACCTATTCCTAAATAAATGAAATTTTTAATCCATCAGAACCTTTTGGGAAGCTATGTGTTTTGGCCTAGATTATTTGAAATCAATCCTTTACTGACTAAAAGTGTTAATTGTGCTACAGTGATCTCCCCCACAGGACAGGGACCACGATCAGCCTAATCCTACCAAGCACACCTCTGCTTGTAGGGTTGGCTAGACTGCAGTGCCTCAAAGCCAAGTAAGAACATAACCAAGTACAAAAGAATCTCTTCATATCAAGGACACACATGCATTGCCCCATTTATTTTTTCTTTTTTTTAGGAAGAATAGCCCTGAGCTGACATCTGTTGCCAATCTTCCTCTTTTTTGCTGAGGAAGAATGGCCCTGGGCCAACATCCATGCCCATCTTCCTCTACTTGATATGGGATGCCACCACAGTGTGGCTTGATAAGCAGTGCGTAGGTCCACGCCCGGGATCCAAACCTGTGAACCCTGGGCCGCAAGAGCAGAACACACTTACTTAACCGCTACACCACTGCATTGTCCATTATTTTATTCACAAAGTTTGGCATTTCGCAAGGCTCATTTTCCCATTTTTTAAATTAACCTGTGGAATGTTAATCACACTTTTTGGCAGAGGTAAGGGCCCCTTTCAGGGTCTAATCTGATAGATTTTGTATGAAATTTTAAGTTTTGCCCCAAAACATCTACCTCTGGCATATGCTGATACCTGAAATTCTTAGAATCATAATAATAGCAATAATAATGATAATAATGGCTAAAATTTATTGAGCACTTATTGTGTGCTTAGTACATGTGCCAGGCACTTTGCTATGCCCTTTACATGAATCATTTCAATTTCAGCCTCAGGTATAATTCTTTGAGGTTGTGCAGCATTGAGAGTGGGTTACAGATTAGAAGGAAGGAATAAAAACACACATAAACACACAAACACATACACACACACAACCCTTTTTAATAGGAGGAAACTGAGACTTAAGCAAGTCGATTTGCATGAGATAATCTCATTAGTGGTAGATCCAAGATCTCCAGACACACACATGGGCAGCCTGACTCCAAAGCTCACACTCTACCTTTTACCCAATACCACCTGTAACTGCAGAGTCTTTGCACAGGAGAAAATCTTGAGGTCTTCTAGTTAAATCTCACAATCACTACAGGACCCACTCTACAACACGCTTGACAAGAAGCTACCCAGCCTCTGCTGAGTGAGAGGGAGCTCATGATCTCCTGAGACATCCCATTCTATCACGAGACATCTCTAATGCTTAAAAAAGCTCTTCTCTCCACAGAGCTCAAACCATTTGCTTCCCTGACTTTCCATTTTTATCTCCTCTGGAGTGACATACATTGGGTGTCTAATTCCTCTATCATAGGACAGACCTTCCAGTCTGAGGAGTCGGCTCTCCTGCCTTCTCTCATATCTCTCCTCTTCTGGCTGGGTCTTTAGACTCCTCCTGTGCGAAGGTTCCAAGATTCCTCAACATCCAAATGGCCCTCATTTCAATACCTCTTTGGCTTTTGATTTTATACATCAACCCCATGAGGTATCAGTTACAATAGAAAGCACAGAATTATTACAATTTGATGGGTTTTGACAAAGTGTACACACTTATAAAACTCACACCCCTATTAAAGTATAGACTATCTCCATCACCTCAGACAGTTCTCTTGTGTCCTCTCCTAGGAAATCCTCCTCCCACTCTCACCCTAGGGAACCACTGATCTGAATCCTATCACCATAGATTAGTTTTACCTACAATCACACAGTGAGTACTCTTTTACATCTGGCTTCCTTAACTCAGCCTATTCATCATGTTGTAAATTATAGTAATGCATTCCACTTTTATTGTTGGGTAGTATTCCATAGTGGGAACATACCATAATTTGTTTATCCATTCTCCTATTGATGGACATTTGATTATTTCTGGTTTGGGACCATTTTGAATGAATAAAGTTGCTATGAACATTCCTATACAAGTTTTTGTTTGGATGTATGTTTTCATTTCTCTTGGGTAAATACCCAGGAGTAGAATAACTGAGTTCAAGGGGTAGATGTATATTTAATTTTGGGAGAAATGCAATTAAAACCACAGAGAGATACCATTTCACACCCAGTAAAATAGGTATAATTAAAAAGACTGATGACCCTGAGTATTGGCAAGGATGTGAAACAACACACCTTTTAAAGGGAGACTCTACAAATTTCATATACAATTCACAGCATTGGTTGACCAGTTCCAGGTACAATTATCTTCTCTGTTCTGGGTGCTTAGCATCCATTCATTAACCCAGCTGGAATTTGTCCTGGCTCGTACAGACCTGACCATCAGCTAACATTCCAAAGACCTTTCCACATTTACTATTGTTAAGCTTATTCCCTTAAAACTCTTTTGTGTAAATGATTTTTATAATCCGGATGCTGAATGTAATTTTCCAACTTTAATGAACTTTATAACAAATTACACTTGGTCCTTATTATTAAGAGGAAATCTCTGTTTCCATCAAAGCAATGAAAGAAAGCACATAAGAAAAACTTAAATTATGTTTATAAAATATCTGTAAAACAATGTCTATAAAACAATGTTGATAAAACAAAACCAAAAAACTACAAAATAAGAAAAAGAGGAATGCAAATGATAGAGAATAAAGACTAAATTAACTATATTTCAGTCTAGAAAACATTTCCTAGACATGACCTCATTTAATATCATAACTACTCTGTCAGGTAGGTGTTTGTACCGCTCTTATTTTGTAAATGAGAAGGCAAGTTCAAAGAGGATGAGTGCTCAAGATCACACAACTAATAAGATATTAAATCATGACCTACAACCAAGTTCATGACCGCAAATTATGTGATCTTTCTGCTACATTGTGACATCTCACCCTGATTACTTTAAATATCCCATGAGTAACCCAAATCCATTGACCAATTTGCAGTAGACTTACTGAGGATGGCCTTTGGCCCCATTTTAAGACCCTTGATAGTTAGAGTTAAAATACATGTTGGTGGCTCAATGGTTAAGCTCTGCACGCTCCACTTCAGTGGCCCAGCATTCGCAGGTTCGGATCCTGGGCATGGACCTACACAGTGCTCATCAAGCCATGCTGTGGCAGCGTCCCACATACAAAATAGAGGAAGATGGGCACAGGTGTTAGCTCAGGGCCAATCTTCCTCACCAAAACAAATATGTATATATATGAGATATTTCTTTTGAAGAACTTTGATTAGCATCTCCTTTATTCTTTTGTCTGAGTTCTGGTAGCAGCCTGCCACGGAGCAAAGAACACTCACTGAAGAGTCAAGCAACTCACCTTCTGATCCTGACCTTATGTAAAGATAACATGGTAAGGGAAAAGAATGTGGGCTTTGGAGCAAAGAAAACACCTGGGTTCAAGCCAGCTACTAACTATGTGACCTTGATGGAATTATTTCACTTCTCTGAGCTTTAGTTCCCCATCTGTAAACTGAGATAATAATACCTATCTTGTAAAGTTATTGTGAAGATTAAATGAGGTGACATGTGTGAAGGGTCCACAATAGCAGACACTCAAAGAGTGGCATATACATCATAATTATCATCATCATGACTCATGACTGTCTCAATCTAGGACTAGATGAGCCTTAAGCTCACGACCAGATTGTCTGATATTTTTTGAGCCTATTTATGACCACATCTTCATATGTATAACAGAAAACTAGTTGTTGGGAACTTCCTTTGACCCAGGTTCCAAATAATTGAATGGCTATCTCACTCTCCGGAATGTTCATGTAAAAGCATTTTCTTGACTCAGCCATGCACTCATCCATTATTGCCAACCTACTATGTGCCGAGCACCACGTTAGGCAGGAAACGTGCATCCAATGAACCTGACAGTTACCCTGTTTACAGAAGTACGCGTATTTTCCCTGCAGGGGGCACTAAGGAAGCAGTGCAGATCCTTTATAAAAGTAGTATTGCTCTTTTAATGTCTGTGAATGTTTATCCACTCCTGACAATCAGCATTCAGCTACAAGGATTCATCAGAGAAGCTCCTTATTGTCCCACAGATTGCATGTTTTGTGAAAAGGAATTTTTAAAAATAGGAATTAATTTGACAGAGCTGCATATTTGTTCAAATTAGAAGCAGCTCATAATAGGACCCATAAATGCAGAACTAATGAAATGGAAGTCAGATGCTGAGGTCAATACCAGTTCTAAATACAAAACAACACAGAATTCAGAAGCACGTTACTTCTTTTCCAGGGGACTGCAGGTGTACCTTGCTCTGCTCAAAGAGAGCATCCTGAAAAATTGTATGCCAATGGATTACTTCTTAAATGCAAGTCGACTTCAAATATACCTAAAGAAGCTATTCTTTAAAAGAAAAGTATAGCAAATACTTTTGCAAAGCTAAAAATCATCTTGAAAAGTAAATAATTATTCTTGAAATATATTTTATAAATCTAGACTTCTACTAATGTATCTAGGTTCTAGGTTCATGTATCAAGGTTGCTCAACAAAACAAGGTATATGATGTGCATTTTCTGTGAAAATTCCATTTAAACCTTCGATACACATTATTTATCATTGCAGTCTGCAGCCATGATAACGAAGTCTAACAATAATTCATTTCTTTATTTCATTTCATTAAACAGGCACATTATGACTATGAGGCAATAAATGGCAATTTTCATAACATTTAGCTCTTTCACACAATGAATTAGCAGGAACTGAGAGTATCTAAAGGTTTAAGTCAATGAACAACTCTTTTCCTAATTATGAAGGATTTGCAAGAAGGGAGCAGCACGAGTAGGACATGGTGACAGGACTGGGGAGAAAGGCTTGACTTCCAGAACAGGAAATCTATTTGACTATCAATCTGCAAACTGTATTTTATTAAAAATGTAATTACCCACAGGACTCTTATTTGCAGAAGCCATTGAAGGTGTATTGACATTTGGAGCTGTGTTAAGGTCTCTGAAGTCATCACAGAGCATGGAACCTTCCTTACCTGGTTTAGTGTTTGTGGAGAATAAGTTTTCTTCTTTTCAAAGGGCACGAAAAACTAGGAGGAAACTGCTTTACAAGAACAGCTCCTCAGGGGCCGGCCCGGGGCTTAGCCGTTAAGTGTGCGTGCTCTGTTGCTGGCGGCCGGCGGTTCCAATCCCGGGCACTCGCACCGACGCACCGCTTCTCCGGCCGTGCTGAGGCCACGTCCCACGTACAGCAACTGGAAGGATGTGCAACTATGACATGCAGCTATCTGCTGGGGCTTTGGGGAAGAAAAAAAGGAGGAGGATTGGAAATAGATGTTAGCTCAGAGCCAGTCTTCCTCAGCAAAAAGAGGAGGATTGGCACGGATGTTAGCTCAGGGCTGATGTTCCTCACAAAAAAAAAAAAAAGAACAGCTCCTCAGGTCAGTTACCAGGAAAGAAACAAGAAAAAAAGGGTGCAGGGTCTTGGGATCCCTCCTTTGCCTTTTTCTCAGCCAGTCTGCATTTTACCCTAAGTCCTAGCTCTGGCTTCGTGGGTGGGTATGCTGTGCACAGAGCCCGGTGCTCAGAAGGGCCTTTAATGTTTTTCTGCTGTCTTTAAATTCTTAATAATTTTTGGACAAGGAGCCCTGCATTTTCATTTTTCACTGGACCCCACATATTGTGTAGCTAGTCCCGCCAAGCCTCCCCACCGACACATGCGCACACCACAGACATCTTCTCCAGGACTTCCTGGTAACCACTTGCTCTAATCCCTATTAGGTCAAGATGGTGGAACACTGGTTTGGAGCTTGAGTTCAGAGTGGGCTGCCTGGGTTCAAATCCTCCTTCTTCTTACAAGCTTTGTGATCTTGATTTCCTTGTCTACATAATGGGGATAACATTCATCCCACCTCACAGAGTTGTTAGGAGAATTAAAGGAGATAATGTGTGTAAAGCCCTGAGATGAGAGAGCCCTCCTTACAGATGAGCCTTCTCTCCGTGGTAGATATTATATTATGAATGGGGAGAGAAGAGGGAGAAGGACTACCGCCTGCCCTACCCAGGTGGAGTTCACCAGCCTCCCCTCTATTTAATGAACCACATTTCGTGTAGCATTACTATCCTTCTACCCAAAATGCAGCATTTCCTAAACTTCAGACATTCATGTATCACTTTTAGGATTTCCACTCTATCTTCTGTACTTACTTAATAGATTTGTTTAGATCAACATACTTTTTAAGCAAAATAGTCTCACCTTACAAATAAACTTTATATCACTACTATAAGTGGAAAACCAGCATCCCGTATCAAAAAGCAAAGGTAATGCACAACAGTCAACATTTTTAAATGTTTGTTCACATACCACCTGAAATCCTCTTGAATACCACCAGTAGCGCCCTTCTTAACCTTCTTTCCTCTTCCACTGGGCTCTGAGCTCCCTAAATGTAGCGACCATTTCTTATTTCTGTATCACCAGCTAGAGTGCAGCGCGCTGTGAACAGCAGGTTCCAAAACTGTTTGCTGAATGAATACTTGTTAACAAACCAATTAGAGTGATAGCTCCTTGCAAAGATGCTTATACTTTGGCTAGAGGCTATCCTAAGGCCCTAAACCTTCACATCCTAAAAGCAACGGATTTCTCCAGTGCAGCATTTCTCAAAATGTGGTCTGAGAACCACCTGCATCCAAATCACCCAGTGAGCTTGCTAAAAAGGCAAATTCCCTAGCCTCAACCTGAACCTGCTGAATCAAAACATGTGCACGTAAAGTATAGCCAAACGGCAGAATTGTAGGCATTCACAGAAGTAGTAGCAGTTGTGATAGCAGTTCTGAAAACAAGTAACACTATTGTGTTCTCCAGATGTACCAGGAATTATATAAGCATCTTACATACATTATCTCACTTAATCCACTTAACAAGTCTATGAAGGAGGAACTTGCCAAAGTCACGGAACTATTAAGCGGCAAGGACAGGGTTTAACCCAGTCAGTCTGACTCCAGACCAAACTCTTAACCACCATACTGTACTCTTGGGTAGAGCAGAAGCTTCTGGAGAGGATGTTACCCATGGATCCGTCCATGGATCCTTTGGGTCTCATCATGTGTTTTTCAGTTTATAAGCTAAGACCTGTCTGCAGTGCAGTCATTATCCAAGAAGAAAGCAACACCAAAAAAATTCTGTTTTAGCTCATCGTGTGCATTCATACTGCATACTTATCAAAGTTGTGTGAATACAGTTGGAACAAGAAAGGGTCATTTATTATCAAGGGCTTGGAGACCTTCATTACTTGGGAGGACAGAGCTGCCCCTTTCAGATTCAGAAGATCACTGACCTCCAAGGACCGGTAGAAGGTTCTCATAAGTGAGCTGTCCCAATCTGGGGTAGCAAGTTCCCTGGCAGTGGAGATGAACAAGAAAAGGCTATAATAATCACTGTCCAGATATTCTAGAGGAGACTTCTGACCCAGCTGGGGAATTAAAGTTGATCAACTCCTGAGATCTCTTCCAAATCCAATTGCCTAGAATTCTATGATTTTGCAACTAGCAAAAAGAGAATCGATTGAAAGCATTGTTTGAAATAGAAGCATTTGTTTTCTTCTTAAAAAAAAAAAAGGAAGAAAAAGAAAAAAGAAAAGAAAAACCACTGGCTGATGTTAGGAATCATTCAAGTCTCATAAACACAAGAGAAGTGCAGACCAGGTGCAGGCATTGCTGAGCAGGCACATTATTAATCACGAGTCAAAAGGAAAACAAAAAACCCACTGAGTCGGGCAAAATATTCAGTGCAGCATGGCTCCCGCTGAAGCCCCTATGTGGGAATTGACAGTTCAGTGCCCACTGGAAACACTGACCCTAGCAAATGCTGAACACAAGGCAGGTCTCTTGTTCCACACAATTATCACTCTTTACAGTGGCAAGAAAGATTTTTAAATAAATAAATAAAAATGTATCACTGCCTTTTCTTGAGTCTTCAGATTTAATTCTGCCAAAGGGGTGGGAGCCATCGTCATCTAAACTAGATTAGTAAATCAGCGATGAGCAGTTGTTGCAGGTGCTGAGCAGAAGAGACAAGAGTCAATTCTGAAATAATCACGGAGGGGAGAAAGTCCTAGAGTGAGTCCCTTTAGTGTTTTCTGTCACTGTGAACTTTGCATGCTTTGTTTGGAATCTCAGATGAAAAGCCACATATAAGCCTTGTTCCCAGGGCTGCTGCTAGGCTGGGTGTTTCAATAGTATTAAAAGTCACTTTATGAACAAATTGTCATGAATACACAATACTTCCCTCCGTGCTATGAGGCTTTTATGTGGCTCAAATAGCTTCCTGTCTATAGGTGACAATAATGGACTTGGCCATTTTTTTCTCCTTGTTAGTATTTTGGTTCACTTAGCTCATTCTTTAGCTAGTTGCTGTGCTGCTATCATTTTTTTCCCCCTTTTGCAATTTTCTCGTTGGTTAGTTTGTTTCTGATTTAACTATTTGTGGTATGAAACATACAAAGTTACTTTGCATAAATGGAGTTATTGAGGAGGTATATTTTCTGAGAGTTTTGCATTTCCTCTGGGTCCCTTGGTCAAAGAATATTGTCTTCTCTGGATATAAAATTCTTGGGTCACAGCTGAATTCTCTCAGAACTGTGCAGGTCTTATCCATTCTTAGTATGTCAGTTGTTTAAAGTAAAAAAAAAAAAAAAAACCTGGAACCAACTTGAGTTATGTCCTTTAAAGTAACCTCTTTTCTTTTGTTTGCTCTAATTTTCCTTTTGGAAGCTTATAGAACTCTCTATTCGTCCCTGAAATTTAAATTCCTTACCAGGACTTGTCTTAGCATATATTCTATTTAAGGTTTGCCTGAAAAACCTGGGAAACACTCACTTTTCATCCAAGGGTTTTTTAGTTTTGGGAAACTTTCTTCTATTGGTCCTTCAGTCCCTGCAGGTAATCTGTTTGCTCTACATCTGTCTCTAGAACTTCCGATTATTGTAGGTTACGCCTGTCGTCTCTCCCCTCTTTCCATCCTCCTCACCCTTCTCTGCATTCTGGAGAATGTTCTAAAATTCATCCCCTGATCCTGATGAAATTTTCTACGGTGTAGACTCTACTTTCTATGCTTCCAACCAACAACCCCGGCTGTGATTTTCATACCTTTGTCCTTTCTTCTCATCCCAGACATTTTAAGAAATGATATCCTCCCTGTTTATCTTATTCAGGATAAATTATCTCCTAAATTTTGCTCTGCTTATGGGGAGGTTTATTTCAAGAGGAGAACTTTCCTCTGAGTCTCTCCACCTCCCTCTCCTTCCCTCGTGCTGCACGTTTCTCCCCGTGAGTTCTTCACTTGGGGGGTGGTTTCATGGGTGTTTATGCAACCTCCATGACTTGATCTTTCTCAGGTTCTGGTTAGGGCCTGTAGGGATATATATATAATATCATATATATATATTTTTTTTTTTTTTTTTTTTTTGTGAGGAGATCAGCCCTGAGCTAACATCCGCCAATCCTCCTCTTTTTTTTTTTTTTTTTTTTGCTGAGGAAGACGGCCCTGGGCTAACATCTGTGCCCATCTTCCTCCACTTTATATGGGACGCCGCCACAGCATGGCTTACCAAGCAGTGCGTCGGTGCGCGCCCAGGATCCAAACCAGCGAACCCCGGGCCGCCGCAGCGGAGCGCGCGCACCCAACTGCTTGCGCCACCGGGCCGGCCCCAATATCATATATATTTAATTTAAGAGATTTAAGAGAGCAGGAGTGTGTGCTCACAGAGCACATGAAAATCTTAGTGTGATGAAGCAGTTAAGCTCCTTGAAAAATGGCAGAAAAATTGCCACTGTGGCATCAGGATTATTTTGAACTAAAGGCACTTTAAAAAGCAAGCAAGAGGGCATTCTAATCTTCTCTTTTCTTCCTGAAAACAGGAGATAAAAACTCCCATGTGAAAGATACCCTCTCTGTACCAGAAGAAAAGAAACATTCTTCCACGGGGAATCATAGCCAAGAGAATTCTGCACCAACAAACCTTGTTAAAATAATTCTTATCTTCCTTTAGCCTCCCCACATAGTTTGCTTTTCCTCAATTGCCTCTCTTCGTTCAACGTAGTATAAAAACATCTAGGTTTTGCCACTTCTTCAGGTCTTCATTTCCTTACAAGGGTTCCCTTGTCATACAAAACTTCTATTACACACATTCGTATGCTTTTCTCCCGTTAATCTGTCTTATGTCAATTTAATTCTCCGGTTCAGCCAAAAAATGTAAGAGAGTGGAAGTAAAATTTGCCCCCCCTACAAGCTAGAGGTTCCAAATTCAAACGCTCCCAAGGCCAGGCAGGGAGTTGAGAGCCAAGGAAGCAGAGGGACATGTGTTCTGACCAAAGGGGCCAGCCGCCACTCAGTTCTAGTCAGAAATCTGCATGTTGCAGCAATAAATTCAGATGTTTACACATTAATAACTTACGTGGAAATGTTTAAAAACATAGTGCAAGCCACACACACATATATGCAGGCTATATTCAGCCTGAGGACTGCTCGCTAACATCCTCTGTGTTAACAAACCCTGCTAACCCGGATTTTTCTTAAGCAGATCCATACAGGCTCTCCCTTCACACCTCAGGAGCAAACATCCTCACTTAGTAGGAATTCTGAGAAGGGGCTTTGAGCATCAAATGTGGGAGATGGGGGTTGGACTGCAAAATATTTGGGGTCCCTTCCAACCTTAGATCTAAGCTTCCTTGACCCTCTCACTTGACTTGACAATCTCCCACTCACATCTCGACCACTTACTCAAGTCCACCCCAGTTAGCCTCAGGGGCAATATTAGTTAATCCTATTTTGTGTCTTTCCTTCTACAAAGCACTTCCCTACCACTTTTCTTTGGACTCTCTTATTGTTTTCCACCCTGGATGTTATCATATCAACACGTAATCAATATAAAATTTATTAATGAGATATTTTACATTCTTTTCTTTATATCAAGCCTTCAAAATTATCTCCTTGTGGATTTTCTCTGTTTTTCCTGGCCAGGTCTGGAATTGGCTTTTGATAAATATTTATTAAAGTGAAAAGTATTTTTCCGCTATTTTAGACAATAAGAATGAACTTTCCAATTATCCATTTTCCATACTTAAAGGATGAAGTACGTCTCCACATGCAGTTTCCCATCAAATCAGCATCTGAGCTCCAAACGCTGATCTGCAGCCAGTGGCCTCAGCTGCAGCAGCCTTGGACACGTAGCACTTTCCCCGGTTACCAACTGTCTCTGGCGCCACCTGCTGGCCGCGCCCTGCATCCATCAGACAATGAAAACAAAGACGAATGTCCCTAAGGTGAGCCAGAATCCATTTGCCTTGAAGAACAGAAGCATCCTTAAGACTAACATTCAGAAGCTCAGATGGACGTGACAGGAAGTTCTTCCCAAGAAAATCTCTTTTTTTTTTTTTTTTTTAAATAAATGTAGCCACTGTGCTGTGTAGGGTAAAACAACCGCAACCATGACACCGCCTTCACCGTCTAGCGAGAGCTTACTGCTTGCCCTGCACTTCGTGACCTCGCGATATTCCCGAAATGGAAGGAGCTGTGCTGGGAGGACAGACACCTGTGTCCAGTTCCTCACCAGACCACCCCCGACCACCTGGCCTTGATAAAGGAACTTCTACCCTCACCTCTTTCAGTGGGTGCTGGCTCACTCAACGCTAAACGCCTCTCCGCCTCTGAAATCTCATGAAGCTGCGAATCTTAGTGTCGAGCCTTCCAGTTACCATCCAATACGGAAAACACCAGCCATGTATGACTACTCAGAACTTGAAATATAGCCAGCCCAATCTGAGACGTGCTGTAAAGACAACATGCACACTGAATTTTGAAGACTTAGTATGAATATAAAATATCACATTAATAATTTTTATAATTTTTTATATTGACTACATATTGATTGATAAAATATTTTGAATACATTGGGTTAAATAAAATGTCATTATAATTCATTTCACCAGTTTTGTTTTATTTTTTTATCGTGGCACTAGAAAATCTTAAATTGCATATGTGCCCGATGTCATATTTCCATTGGACAGCGCCGATCTAAACAGTCGAACCTTTAAAGTGCAGTTATCTTATATATCAGCAGAAGGAAGGGTATCCCTGTCTCTAGAATCCTTTTAGTTTATTTATTTTGTCCTTTTTTTGTGTGAGTCTCTGTGATAAATAAAAAATGCCTAGATCCTGCTGGTAGGATGGTCACTTTTGTCTGTCAGCACCTTCGAATCTTGAAGATGGCTTCCCTGGAACTAGAGTCAGCCTGCCCAGAAAATCTCATGAAATCTCTAGAAGACATCCTAAAGACAGGTGAGGTATACTGGAAGGAGCTCTGGTCCAGAAACATAAATACAGGAAATCAGGAGCAATTCAAAAAGAACTATAAATGACACATTTATGAAAAGTGTTCTCTCATGCCAGTCATCAAAGAAATGGAAATTAAAACATGAGATCTCATTTTTCACCTATCAGGACACAGATTACTTTTTTAATTATAGTCAGAATTGGCAAGGGTGTGTGGAAATCAGTACATTTATTCCCTGCTTGGGGGAGTTGAAGTTTACACAGCCTTTCTAAGAGGGTAACTTAGCGAGATGGAAAAATGGCCTTAAAACTGTGCCTGCCCTCTGAGCCAGCAATTACACCTCTAGGGATTTCATCAAAGGCAATCATCATTGCAGTGCACAATAACTTTTCTGTTATTTGAGATTTATACAAAAATAACACCAAACCAAGGAATTTTTTAAATCAAGGCACATTGAGAAAATAGAATACTATGTTGCTATTAAAAATTGTGTTACAGAATATTTAATGATGAACTCCTCCTCCTCTCTCCCTGATCCATACTCCTCAATTCAGCCTATGTGATCTTTTTATAGTAAAGATCATGTCACTGCCCTGTTTAAAACCCTTCACTGTCTTCACTTGGTATTTCAATGAAGCTCCACTCCATCTATGGCCCTGGGGACCTGGGCCTGCCTCCTCTCCAGCTCCACCCTCTGCCAGCCTCCTCCCACTTGCTCACTTCCCAGTGGCAACGGGGGCCGTATCTCAGCCCCACAGCCCTGGAAAGCTCTTGCTGCCTCTGAGCCTTCACTCATATCACTCTGATTGGATTCTGCCATGCTCCCTGCCACCACTCTTTTTCTGACAAAGGCCACCTCATCCTAGAGAACTAGGTGTTAAATACCACTTCCCTGGAAAACCATTCGCTAAACCCTCAGTCTAAATTAGGTCTCCTTGTTTCCTGCCTCCCAGCGTCTTCTCTTTTCCTCCCGGTGACTTATCACAGTCTCTGACTCTGCATTTATTCCTGTGATTATTTGTTGAATGTCAGACTCCCCACCTGACTACAGGACTTAGCTCACACCTGGCATGTAGGAGATGCTCCATAAATGCATGCTGAATAAATGAATAATATTGTAACCGGTAAAAGTAAGGGTATAGTGAAATAAGTCAGATAAAGAAAGGCAAATACCATATGATCTCACTTATATGTGGAATCTGGAAAAAAAAGAAACCAAACTCATAGATACGGAGAACAAAATAGTGTTTGTCAGAGGTAGGGGTTGGGGGATGGGCAAAATGAGTGAAGGTGGTCAAAATAAAATAAATAAGTTCTGGGGATGTAATGTACAGCATGGTGACTATAGTTATTAACACTGTCTCATGTATTTGAAAGTTGCTAAAAGACTAGATCTTTTTTTTTTTTAACATCTATTGCCAATCCTCCTCCTTTTTTTCCCTTTTTCTCCCCAAAGCCCCAGTAGATAGTTGTATGTCATAGTTGCATATCCTTCTAGTTGCTGTATGTGGGACACTGCCTCAGCATGGCCGGACAAGCGTTGCGTCAGTGCGTGCCCGGGATGCAAACCCCGGCCGCCGGGCCACCAGTAGCAGAGCACGCACACTTAACCGCTAAGCCACAGGGCCGGCCCCCTAAAAGACTAGATCTTAAAAGATCTCATCACAAGGAAAAAAAATTGTAACTATGTATGGTGATGACTGTTAACTAGACTTATTGTGGTGATCATTTCACATTGTATTCATATATTGAATCATTATGTTGTACACCTGAAACTAATATAATGTCATAGGTCAATTATATCTCAATTTTTAAAAAGGCAGGTTATAAAATGGTGTGTGTGATAGAATTCCAATATCCATAAAAATGTGGATATGTATATAATTGTAACATATCTGAGCATAAAAATAAAAAAGACCAGAAAATCCAAGCTGTTAACAGCAACTATCTCTGTGTCCTGATTTTACTTTTCTTCTTTCATCCAGATTTTCTCTACAAAACACATCTAACTTTCAAGATCAGAAGAAAATTTATTTTAAAAATAGTAATAAAAACTGAAGCCCTGGGTTTGAGTCTTTGCTCTGAATAATAGTTTGACCTCAGGAAACCTCAGCTCTTCACGGCCTCTTCATTATAAATGGGGGTGAGGATGCCTCCCCTGATTATCTCATAGAAGAATTAATGGAATAATGTACTTGTAAAGTTTTGCACATATTTCAGTCATCATTCTGGGTGTTTTGGGGCATGAGATGCAAACACTGTGTAGGGTGATGGGTATTCGTCCAGTGGTTGTGCAATTGGCAAGTACCACAAGGAGCTGAAAATTTTGACTGGAATATTAACTGTTGTCACCACCCAGTGAGTTGGGAGCTTTTGAAGGGCAAGAGGAAAGTCCATCATGGGGAGAGAAGTGGGAAGAATTTCACAGGAACAAGGACATCTCCTCTCCTCTCCTCAAGACCAAATGTTGGGAAACAGGTGGCTTCCAGAACCCCAGTGCAAGTTCCCAGCAAGAGTGAGAAAGGCGCAAGATGAAATATGCAGTGACTGGGAGAGATTTTTCGCGCTGAATAACTCAACTTGGTGGACTCTTTCTGCATTCTCCTGGCAAAAATCCAGTGACTATGGGCATCCTCTTTGGGTTCTTTCTCTTTAAACTTTCACTTATTGAATGGAGCTTCCAGAGGAGAGCTGCTCTGACTCCAATGGCAGTCGACAGCTTATTCAGCTTATTCCAAAAACAGTTGTTGAGCATTTATAATGTGTTAGGCACTGTGCTACGAACACAGGCTAAAACAGATGAACAAGGCACCGTCCCTGCTCTCCAGTAGCACATGATCTAGTCATTGTGATGTTCTGGTCATAAGTTCCCTCAACCCCACTCCCTCCCCCAGAACTCCCAACTTCACGACTCCTTGCTTTGTGTCCCTACTATGCCCATTTTAGCACTTATCCCACTGAACTGCATCCACTCACCTTGGAGCCCATCTCGATTAGCCTGTAGCCTCCATGAGGACACAGACTCTACTGTGAATCTGAGTCTGTAGCACAAGTCTGTTATATATGGTGCTCAATGAATGAGCAAGGGAACAAATGATTTAATTGCCTGAATAATTTCATAAGCAAATGCCAGTAAAACAGCAAGGATTCTCTAGAAAGTCAATGTTCAGTGAGGCTTCATGCTTTGCAAACTGAAGAGAGATGTGTGCTATCTTTGCATGTCTGTCCTTTCTGTAGTAAATAGACTGGAGCTGAAAGAGGACAGGCACAGGACAGAGGGCAGTGTTTCTTCAAGGCTCTCTCTGATACAGATGCTTCAGTGCCCCCAGAGAAATTCACAGCTCACAGAGTTCCAACAGACTAAGAGTCCTCTTGAGAGAAGTAACTGCATATATCAAAGGCTACCATCAAAGACATAGGTCATCCTTACTCCCAATTATCTTACCACAAGGTGTAAAACTGGACAAAACTGATATACACAGTAGTCAACAAGAGGTACCCAGAATGATGAGGGCCATATTCTGAGGAACAGGGGAGCAATCGGAAATGGTTAACTCAGAAGAGACCAAATTCAGGGGAGGTGTAATAGCTGACTTCATATATCAGAATGACCAAGGTACAGAAAAGAGGTGATACTTCTTCCTTATGACTCTGAAGGCCAAAGCGAGGCCCCACAGGTGGGTGTTAGAGGGAGGAAGGTTCTTGGCTCAAAAGAAGAGGCACAAGTCAGGAAATTACCATAAACGATGCGAGTTTGTAACTCAAGGTCAAAAGCAGTAACACAGAACAGAACTGCCTTTGAAATGCTGCCTTCAAAGTTTACAAAAAGAGTACTGGATACGCATGCTGAGGATACACCACTGAATCACTTAGCGTCCTGTCTACCAGGAAAGAATGTTAAATCTAACATCCTATGAAAGTGCTCTTCTCAAATTGATGAACTCGTGTCCCTCCAAATGGACCTCAGCTTTTCAGCAACTTGCTGTGCTCATAATGGCTCTACTTACCTTGAATGTGCTTTTGACCTATTCGACTCCACAGGGCCCAGCTAACATCTCTATAATGAAGCATCCATGGATCCTTCAGGATCAATGGACCTGATCCATTGATTAGGCAGGCCACAATTATCCCTCCATTCTGCATAGCTCTCATCATAGGGTCCCTCTACTTTGACCTCTTTGGACTTGTCATTTCAGCTGTTCAACTACTTATGTTTTGCCCTCCAGTTAGATTCTAGTCTCCTTAAAGGAAGGCGCCCTATGCTTTTAATCCACAGGGACTAGCACAGTCTCTTGCATTTAACAGGCCCTCGGTAAACATCCACAGATCTGGTGCTGCTGGATTCAAGCCAGAGAATGGAGGGAACCCATTCTGTCAAGGTCTTGGAAAACATCTGTGTTTTTTCAACACAGCATTTGCCATCCATCACAGAGGAGATTGAAACAGAAAGAAGTCAAGTCAAGTACAAGGTCATTTGCAGGAGCCCCAGCAACTCCATTCTCCAAGGTTGGAATGTTCTCTCCCTCTCTCCAAACAGCAGACCAGATGGTCTCCTAAATCTTGGCTTTCGTGGTTTAACTCTAATTACAATGTTAGTTAGCAATGAGTTCGGTGATTCAAAATCACTAGTAGATTCTTTCCAGGCAGTCAAGCTTTTTTCCTGCTCTCACTACAAACAGGATGGCTTTGTCATCAGCCTTGCTCTCGCTTCCTGTATTATAATTGCTTAGCTGTTTAGAAAATGAAATGAGCCCAAGACAACCAAACCTAGCTGAAAGCAACGAGCGCTCCAGGAGACAGGAGGTAGCAGCAGCCAGATGGCTAAGTAGCCTCCGATGATATTGCAGTCAAACTGGGAGACACAAATCAGAAAATGCTCCTCAATTGTACAAATACCACACGCCAGGTGTTGAACTCATAGGTGCACATGTGTTTGCCTAGATGTTCTGTGAAAGTGGTTGAGAAGAAACCCTTAAAAGTAAGTCCTTGGAATAGTAAATGTTGGAAAGAACTTTTCAAGGTCATGTGATCTAGACCCTCCCAAACGCGCAGATGCCCCATCAAAAGAGCTCACTCGAGGTCTGTTCAAACACTTCCCATAAAGGAAAGTCATGACCTCAAGATGCAGTCCATTTGGGGACAGTTATTATTAGAGTTTGTTTTTCCTAATATGCTCAGCACCTCACTTCAACTCCCACTTAGTGGTTCTTGTTATATTCTCTGGAACTAAGCAGAAAAACAGGGCCTCCTCATCCATGGGATAACTCTTTTCAAACAATTAAAGAAGCTCTCAAGACCCCCCTAAATCTTTATTTCTTTAAATATCCCCCAAGTATTTAACTGATCATTACTTGATTTAATCTAAAACTTCTGCACTTAACCTACCATGTCTTTCCCTCGGGGGAATCTGTTTCCTGCCAGAGCCCTGCTGAGTCACCTTGATCAGGTTCCATATCACTTGACCCCACCCCCTGGTCACATTTGATTGGTCCAGGGGTGGACACCAAGCACAAGCACAAGCACAGCCATTCAGAGGCATCCTGTAACATCAATCTGGTGAGAAAAGATGAGCTGGGCCAATCAGGTTGCTTTCTTGAAAAGTGGGAACTGGGTAGCTGGGAGACTGTTGTTCTTTACCTGTGGGCTGTGAGCTGGAGGATTATGCAGACTGAGGGCACGAGTGGCCATTTTGGGCAGGGGTGAGATGAGTAAGCAAAGAAAGGAAGCATTTTAGGCAAGATAGGATAATGGAACAGAGAGAGAGAGAGAGAGAAGCAGAGGCCCCGTGAGGAAGAGAGATTGAGATGAGGGGCCATTCTTGCCTTTCCCAAGACTCGAGTTGTAGCTTTTCTGGGATCCCCGGGATCTTCAACCTTTCAAGAAAGGATGAGGAAAAACTGAGAGAATCTCTATTCCTTGCAACCCTAAGATGCTGGGCGAGAAGCTCTCCCTTTTCCAGTGCCTCTCCTCTTGGAGGGCTGTCATACATTTTCATGCTACTCTAAATGTAGACTTTTTCAATTGTGTTTAATATATATATACATATATATATAGTGTATATCTCATGTATATTATAAAGACTAAGTGAAACAACTTAAAAATGATAATGAGTGACAACAATAATGCAAGCATTTATCCTCTGCTCACTGGATACAAAGCTATGGCAGCAACCTTCAAGGAGTTTGGAGTCTAGCAGGGTAGGTAAACACAGTCACATAAACACAGCCAACTGTTATATGCTCAAGTTAAAGATATTGGGGGTGAAGAGGCTTCTACTTTTTCTTTGCTCCTTTCTGTACTATGAGACTTTTTCAACAAAATATATGCATGACATTTTTATGTCAAGAAATATTATCTGGGCAAGGAAACTATGGGCCATTTTTTTGTTTTATTCCTTATACTTTTGAATATTTTAAAAAGGTCTGGATTTTTTTTTTTAATAAACAAAGAAGAACTTAATGAGAAATTGAAGATAAAATACAGACATAAACCAAATCTGGAAGTACGGGGAGAGATTACCCCTGACCGAGGAGATCTAGGAAGATGATGTTGAGATGGAGCCATTTCAGTAGAGCTGTAAAGGATGAAAAAATAAAATAGTTGGATATGTGAGAAGGGGATCCACCAGGGAAATGCAAAAGAAGTAGCTGAGGCAGAAAGGCATGAAACTAGGTAGTGTGTTCAGAGTGAGCAATCCAGCATGGCTGAACATGACTGCAGGGCAGGGAACACCGGCATGGCTGTGTGGCCCAATTTGTGGAAGGTCTTGAATGCCCAGCAAAGGAGAGACACACCCAGAGTTTTGCCTAAGGTGGCAGCAAGGAGAGTGGAAATAAAGAGAAACAGCTTAGGGCCAGGGTCAGTGGTTGAGAAGTCATTGCAATACTAGGTCTTTTAAAAGTCACTTCCCAAAAAGTGACAGTTTCATTCGTGCTATGCTGGCAACGTGAAAGTTGAACTGTATAATAAGCTTGTTTGGTATCACCTCAAAATGTGTTCCAAGGTACCTGTGACTACATATCTTTTCTATCCATTTCATTTATTTTAAGCTAACTGTGGCATCCAGAATGCTTGATGGCGAAATTGGATTTAAGTACTTCTGGTTTCTTCTTGGGTAGAGGGTGGGGGGAAATGGTGGGGGGGAGATGTGGGGGGGGGGTGGCACGCAGGGCAGGCTTGTATGAGAAGCTAGTAATGAAATAAGTCAGTGAAGCTGAAGGTGGAGGTGGGGTCAAAATTCAAACAGCATCACAAACTTCAGCTGTGGCTTGACCAGGCAGAAGGTGATGGTGGCCATGTGTTGGAACTTAAGGAGGTTCTGCAGCTTAAACTTGTTCCATATGGTTGGGCTCTGAATACTACACCTTCCCCGAACCAGGAGTTTTGCAATATCGCTACTTAGCTTTGGTCAACTGAAAAGATGTACTCCCCCAATGTGACAGAGCCCACAGGAACTTTCAGGAAAATCCAGGGATCAGAGTTCAGCCACATCCAGCCTAGAATCCAGACCTTGCACCAACAGACCCCAGTTTATTCTAATCCTTGGCCAACTTTCTATCTACCTGGATGGCAGTTTGAGGCATTCGGTGAGGTTGAAACAGACTGTCAGAGATTCTTCACTTTCAGATTCAAAGATTGCTTACCGAAAGGTGAGCCACAGTCATGGAAAATGATTAACCTTATTTCACAAAAATTACATTGTTTTATCAGCCAATAAACTGCCCATTTGTAGGAACAAATATTTGAGAACCTTACTGTCTACAGAAGAGATCACGAGACAGAGCTAATGTGGAGGCAGGAAAATGGTGTGTATAGGGCTGGGGAGCGAAGGCATTTCAGGCGTAGGAACTGCAATGTTGAATGACTTTGTATAGAGATGAGAAAGAGAGAGAGAACACAGATAGTACATTCACTCAATCAAAATTATGCACCGTGTGTCCACTCTGTGCTCAACATTGTACTGAGTGTGGAGATGACAACTGTGAAGAAGGCCTCCTGTCACTCACTCTCTAGTAGACATTACAGATAAGTGAGTAGGAAATCACAACAAAATGGGGGAAACAGACGACGCTGTGGAAACAGCTAGATGGATAATTCTAACATAGTCAGAAGACATCAGAAAAGATTTCCAAGAGGAATCAATGGTAAAGTTGAGACCTAGTAGAGGTACTGTATAAAAGTTAGCCATGCGAATGGGAGAAGACAAGGGGAGGTGATTCAAGGCATGTGCCCTGAGTCGGACTTTGCAGATTCAAATCCTAGCTCAGCCATTTGCGAGTTGTGTGACCTTGCGCAAGTCACTCATTCACTTTGTGTCTCATTGTCCTTATACATTACGTGAGGATAATAATTCCTTCCTCATAGGGCTACAGTAAGGACCAAATTAAATAAACAAAGAGCTCTTGGCGCAGTGACCAGCACTTGGTAAATGCTAAGTGAATGGTAGCACTTTATTATTCAGAAGGAAGAGCATGTGCAAAGGGGAAAAGGTAAGACAGATCATGGCAAGTTCAAGGGAGGTAGTTCAGTGTTGCTGGAGTGAACCATGTGTGGGGGAATGGCAATGGTGAGCCTGGAGAGGGAAGCAAAGGTAAGATCAGGGATGTCTTTGAATATGCCTTAGATGGTAACAGGGTGCACAGTGATGTTATTGACAAGACATGGACCAGGAGAAAAATCTAGAGCATTCTTCTAGAGACTAAAGTGACAGCAATTACTTGGCAACCATCTTATGACCACTCTCCTGAGGAGCATGCATTTCCCAGAAGGAAAAACAATGGAGATGAGATTCATCTAAGAGCTACAAATGCTAGGTCAATGAATGAGAAGCAGCCAGGGGCTCAGGAGTGGTAGGAGACAAGAAGATAGCCAAGAGCTTGGACCAAAGCTCTTAGAGCGGGAGTGGGGCCCATGTGAATAATGTGGTGGAGGAAAGGGTACCTTATCAAGACTCCATTTCTGATGCTACCACTTACTCACATGTGACAAAATCACTCCCTTTCTCCGTGTCTTAGTAAAAAGGCCTAGATTGGTCCTTCTCAACCTAGGAACCACAGACACCAAGGAATCTGTTAAGATGCTAACACAGGTTCACAATCTGTTCTCAATATGCTTTTTTAAAACTTCAAGGCAATACTAGTTCTTTCAAGCTGATCCAAAGTTCAGTGGGCATTGCACATCTTTGATTCATAATAACTAAGAGAATAAATTCATTATAACTTATTAAACATAGTTTGTTCTTTTAAAAAAATAAAAATATATAATAAAAGAGGTGCTGACAATGAAGAAGTTTGATAACACTGAACCAAATGGTTTCAAAAGGCCATTCCAAGGGTCAGCCCAGTGGCGTAGTGGTTAAGTTCTGCGCACTCTGCTTTGGTGGCCCAGATTCACAGGTTCAAATCCCAAGCACAGACCTATACCACTCATCAAACCATGCTGTGGTGGCAACCCACATACAAAATAGGGGAATATTGGCGCAGATGTTAGCTCAGGGACAATCATCCTCAAGTGAGAAGAGGAAGATTGGCAATAGGTGCTAGCTCAGGGCCGATCTTTCTCACCAAAAAAAGCCATTCCAGCTCTAACATTCCAGAATCCTGCTTTAACCTACTGTCAAATATCTGATCAATAAAGGTCTATGTCGTCAAACTTAGAAACATGGGATTCAGAGTCAGACAGGCCTGGGTTCATACCCCAGCTCTGGCACTTGCTAGCTGAATGACCATGACCAAATTACTTAACCTCCATAAATCTCAATTTTGTAATAATGAAATTGAGATTAAAATAGCATTTTCCTGACAGAGTTGTTGCAAGGAGTGAGATAATGCAAACTTTAGTCATTGCTATATTCCTTCCTGATCTTTGCCATAGCTGCATAAAACTTGAAGTATTAGTTAGGTAATATTTTTATTTAATCAATCTATATTTTCACTTAAATTAATGTACTTTAACAAGAAACTTTATATTACTACCATAAATAGAAAACCAATATCACTGTAAATTAATAGTAACCATAAGAATAATGCCAACAAAAGTCATATTGAAAATTTTGTCTCGGTAAATAATAATTAAAATTTTGTTAAATTCTAGCTAAACACTATTTCCAGCTGAAGGCTCTGTGCCTGAGGCTGCCCTCTCTTGTTAAAATGGAGATTAGGATTATAAGAATGGAGTGAAACACACAGCGACTTCAAACTGAGGCTTTCTCCTTGAAGTAATCAGAAAGCTCGAGAAAGAGAATTAAAAAGGAAGCTCTCGTGTGATTCAGCGTTATTCAATGCCTCGCCTGGGTATCACCTAAAATGATCTCTCATAACACATATGCCACATTTGGGGTATACCGAGATGATGCATTCAAAGCACTTGTCACCAGGCTTGTCATGAAGTAACTGGTAAGTGTTCATTTTTATTACTATCGTTAACAGAGGCAAGTCACTTGGCCCTGGCACAGGCCCCTGTCCATGCCACCCCACACTGGGTACTGACAGCCTGGTCATATCAACTGCAGAAGCCTCCATAAGCAGCACTGTCGTTCACTCCTTCCTGTATTTCAAGACTGCTTAGTCAATTTCTCCTTCATAGTACATCTTTAATTCACCCCTGTCGGTCCACTTCCATAATGACCACCCATCACATGGCCTCAGTTCTTGCACCAACGTACCCTGTCTCCTTACTCTTCTAGGTTCAGCTGGAAACACTGCTCTGAGAAGCCTTTCCTGACCCCCCAACACCCATACCAGACAGAGGCAACAGCCCTCTTGACTGTGCTCCCTGGGCTGCTGCACATACTTCTGTTGTAATAAGTACCTTGCTGGGTTGCAGGGTCCTGTTTGTGTCTGTCTTCCTTACTCAATCATAAATTTCTAGAAGCCAGGGACTGTGTTTAGTTCACTTTTGTATCACTTAGCTCATAATAGATGCTCAATTCAGTTTTTATACATAGATGGAAGAAAGAATGGATGTAAGGATGGATGGAGGACAGGTGGGTGGATGGATGGATGAGTGGATGGATGGACAGAAGGAAGGAAGGAAAAAAGGAAGGGAGGATAGGAAGAAGAGAGAGAGGAAGGGGGACAGAGAGAGAAAGGAGGAAGGAAGGAAGGAAGGAATGGTGGGTCTGGCAGTGGTAGATCACACTGCTTCTGACTTTCTGATTTCCTAAGACAGAAGAAAAACAAGGTAACAGGCAGAGTCGGCTCAATTCCCTCTTGTCCAATTTCTGTACGTCCCCTTCACACACCATCCATAGTGTTTTCCTCATCTTAAAAATACCTAAGAACTCCAGCCTTCACAGAAACTACCTTGGCTCCTTGCCAGAACACAAACAAGCCTAAGAATAAAGGAAAATAAATAAATAACAACAGCGACGTCTCGTACTTTGAGGTCTGGGAGATGGATTCCAAATGGGAGCTGAACTCAAAACCAAACGTTTGGCTTTCAGTGACAACCAGCTACTTGGCTGAAAGCCTCAGCCCCCTCCCGAGATTACTCAGAAAATGTCAGCCCAGAGCTCTTCCCAAGAGCTGCTATCTCCCCTACACCTTTCTCAGGAAGGAAGAAATTACTGCCAGGAGAAAACAATCCAGCTTTCTACCTGCCACCTCAAGGCTATTGTTTGTGGTTGATCTTTTTCTACCTTGGGAACTTTCCAAATAGTTCCTCAGCAATTAGACTGTGTTTGGAAAGAGTTTACTCAAACAGCAGATTGACACCTGTCTCTGTGTGTGTGTGTGTGTGTGTGTGCGTGTGTGAGAGAGAGAGAGACACACACACACACACACACACAAGAAATTGGACTTTTAACCTGGGGCTCCTTGCCACTCCAACTCCACAGGAATTTATATCTGACGGTGTGTAGCTACTTATGTGCTGAGCCTGGGGACAAGATGAACTTCCACGGAGTAGGTGAAATTGAGGAAAGGAGCTGAGGAGGCTCTGAGGCCTGCCGGGAGGGCACATTGGGGACAATGCACAAAGCAAATGAAAACAATTTCCCAGCACCTGACTCAGCTAGACTAAGCTCCTGGAAAAAGGTTAAGAATGCTGCTCCTGGACAACAATGCGGAGTTACTTATCTGCTCCTATCTCCTTCTTAAGAACGGCTCCTCAGGCCACACACCAGCCAGGTTCAAGGCCTTAGTTCTCACTTCCAGGGCTATATCGTTTGGCCTTTGCCCTTTTCCTTCAGCTGATGTCCCCCGTGGCAAGGTATCCATGGCAACACAGGCAAGCCCACCTTCCTGACGACTGTGTTCCTGTCTTCTCACAGTCTGAGGGAAGCATCCAGCTCTAAGTATACCCAACTATAGGCAAATGCAGACCTGGGGAGTTACAGAGCTGAGACAAGGGGCAGCGTCACCAGCCAGAGGTACACAGATTTGAGACCAGTACAGATCCAAGCTCCACTGTGCAAATTACTTCACATTCCTGAGCTTGAATTCCTCATCTGCAGGGATATCACCTGTTTTAATGGATTAAATATGACAATTAAATTAAATGATGTGACATATATAATGCATGGGGCCTATTACCAAGTAGATGCTCAGCAAATACTAGTTGAATGTCAAAAGACTCACTAATTCCCCTGTTCTGACCCCTAGTTAAAGACATCCAGGCAGATCTTGGACTCGCCAAGAGCAGCTTGCTCAGTCCCTGACTTCCGTAAACAACCCCTCCTTGCTCTACCTCCCCCAAGCCCCAGGACACAGATCCTGGGCCTGTGTTCAGAGGCGTACAAGGGCAGGCAGTAGGAGCAGTCAGCCCTGGGTGCTGGCAATAAAGGAGTGCACTGTCTTTAGAGAATTTAAAAACGATAAAAGTCAGTCAGATTTTATTACCACCATGCACCGGCAATCCTAAACAATGTCTGTGATAAAATATTCCTCCCCTCTCCCGCCATCCACCTGCGTCACTAAAGGATTCTGCACAGAGTCCTGGCCGAGTCCCTGCCTTGCCTTACACTCCCATCTGGATGGGTCAGAAGCCAAACCCCTGGACTCATCCAGCGACCAGAGATACTCCTAGATCTTTGTTTGTATCTATTTATCCAGAGAATTCCTTAAGCCTTTTCACCCCAAACCATCTTGAGAAGAACAGTGTGAGAATAAGAGGTAAAGTTACTTTAGCCCAATAAGTGTGTAACTAGGCCCAGATCAGAATGAACCCAATTCATGAGACAGAACCTTCCATCCTTCTCTTTCACTGGCTCTTGTTTGATGTTATTCACTGAGCCTTTTTTCTTGAAAATTGAAGCTTGACCCCTGGGGTGGTCTTAAGCCCCTATTTGGTTTTTATATTTAGTAAGAAAAGAGGGTGGGGGAATCACATGACAGAGCTGGAGGAGCCATCTGGTTCACCTCTTACAAATGAGGAGACTGATGCTCAGAGAGGTAAAAGAACCAGTCCAAGGTCACACAGCAAGTAAGTGGCAAAGAGGGGAAAGGAGCCCCTAACTGTGGCACTATGAAGAGTGAGGCAATACACATAAAATACTGAGCTCTGCATTGGCACATAGTAAGCAAGTGATAAGCACTAACTGCCACTTTTGTGGTGGTGGTGTTGTTAAACTAAGGCTAGAACCCACATCTCCAGGCTTTGGGGCAGGCTCTTCCCAGCACCTAGCCCAGCGACTATCCAACTTCTGCGTGAACATCTCCAGTCTGAGACACGCCCCCCGCCATCTCCAGAGACGTCCCATCCCACCTCTGGGCCCCTCTGTTAAACAGCTCTACTTTATAATGAGTCAACTGTTAAAACCTATCTCCTCGTCCCTGTGCCCATTGGTTAGTCCTAGATTTAATCTCACTGGCATTGAGCTTTTTACAAAGAGATTTCAATGTTAAATCAGAACATGTTGGTCTCTGGACAGAAACCATCCAATTAACCTGACTGGGCGGTAAAAAAAATTATCTTTCATTAGTCATTCACCTCGAGACAGAAAAGGTCGGTCTTTATCTTAGTAACAAAGAGGATACCTTAATCATGGCAAACCTGCCGAAAAAAATCAAAACAATAAGTCTGCAGGAGGCAAATGCCCTCTCTTAGATAAATGAAGACGAGCGCCTCAATTGGTGCCCATTACCATGACAGGAGCAGAGAGGAAGGCTTGTCTCGGTCTCTCTCCCTCTGAAGAGGCAGCATTGATTAGACGCTGACACATTTTTGCGTCTGAAGAGCAACAAACAAAAGGGAGGCCTCAGACATCATCTTACCGCTCAAAACAAAACACCACGCATAACATTCAGCACCACCTTACAGCTTGACACAAGCTTTGTACTCTTAAAAAAAATGTTCATCCCTTTATCTGGCCCTCAAGGAAATTCTGTGATGTAAGTAAAGCAGGTGCTTGATTTTGCAGAGGAGGAAGGGAAACAGAGTGACCAGCCATGGGACGGACAGGTCATGGATTCACTCATTTGGAAATGAAAGAATGCCCAGCACTGTGCTAGGTTCTGCAGAGGTGATGGTGAGCAAGAAAGACACATTCTCTGCTTTCACGACCCTTCAAGAGGAGAAAACGAGACGAAACAAACGTGTGGAATAAACGCGAGGACAGGGGAGCAATGGGAGAAGCATCAAACCTGGTCGAGGGTCCTCAAGGATGAAGAGCAGGCAGCCACGCTGAGACATTGAGCCTAGGAGGGCAGGCTTAAAAGGAAGATCCAAGGATGTAAGGCAGGTGAAGTGATGAGAAATACCAGCAAAGCGTGCACGCACACCCAAACTCAGCAGGACACAGGAGACCTCTAAACAAGGAGATGGAAATACAATGGTGAATCCAAACGTTTTCCTATTCCGCAAGCTCCTGGGGCTTCAGGACACTCCCGAGTTCCACAGTATTAGCATTGAGATGTCATGAGATTTGACCACAACATTTGAAAGTCAAGGGGTGAAGCCAGAGGAGCTGCTCCTTTTTCCTCCTGTCAGGCGCCTCCCGCTCACCTTCTGGTTTGCCTCTCTTGGCAGCCTGGACAAGGCTGAACACACAAGTCCCAAGACCTCCTCGCCTGCCTCCCTGCCTATACAATAGCCAGGATGTGCCGGAGTTGAGGGGGCTTCACATCTCACTGGATTGACACGAAGAGGAAAAGGGCATTTATCTCCCGTCCTCCTCTCTCTCTCTCTCTTTTTTTTTTTTTGTGAGGAAGATTAGCCCTGAGCTAACATCTGTTGCCAATCCTCCTTTTTTTGCTGAGGAAGACTGGCCCTGGGCTAACATCCGTGCCCATCTTCCTCTACTTTATATGTGGGACACCTGCCGCAGCATGGCTTGACAAGCAGTGTGTAGGTCCGTGCCCGGGATCCAAACTTGTGAACCCCAGTCTGCCAAAGCAGAATGCGTGAACCCAACCACTATGCCACCGGGCCAGCCCCTCCGGTCCTCTCTTAACTTAAGCCCTGGACCTAAAGTGACATACCTAGGCCAGAAAGACAAAGATGGCAGATTTTAGGAAAGAAGGGAGACTTCACAGCTCTGTAACATCATTTCTGTTGACTCCAAATTGATTTTTCAAAGAGCACAAATGAGAAATGCCTTAAATTTAAAGCATCTCTTTTTTTGGGTCTGATTGATGGTTCTTTTTGTGAGCTCTATTTTTGAAACAGATTTCACGTGGGGTATTTTATTCCCACTTTGATTCCCAGTATGCAGCAGGGGGAGGTCACAGTACAAATGAACCCAGCTTTTGGTCCTCTGGCTCCCTGAGCATCTCTGATTGCTTCTCAGTCCTCTTCTATGTTCAACTTGGAGTTCTCTTCTGTAGCCACTTTCTCCCAGCTCTGAGCCCTCCTCTTTCCAGTTTGTTTTCATTGTAGATCCATAAAATGCTTTGCCTTTCCTCAGTCAACAGAATTTATTAAAGTTATTTTGTTATAAGTTGGCTACCCCAGCGGCCCCTCTCCAGCGGCCATAAATTCCTGACGCAACTCCTCCGTGCTCCGTTACCATGCAGACTGAGGAGCTTTTACAACATTGCTACAGGTGCAGAAGCATTGCCAGGGAGCTCAGAAACATAAAGAAATAAAAAGCTCTGGCCACAATTCTCTGAGCCAAACTCCCACTCAATCAGGCAGATGAAGTTTCTCTTGCGCCCCAAGGGAACTCTAAGATTACGATGGATATGGTTCTACTCTTTATTATTCTTGAAAGTATCTACTGTCAACCTGCAGTCTGGAGCCACTGGTGGCCAATAAAAAGCCTTTACTGATTCATTTAACAAGTATGGTTATAAGCTATTGCTATTTATAAGCTCCACCTTCAGTTCTGTTGTATGAAAACACTATTTTCATAGCACATCACCATCTAAAATTATATTTCTATCTTTGTTTATTCTGTCTCTCCCAACAAAATATACATTCCATGAAAACAAGGACTTCATGGGTTTTGCCCAGCATTTATCCCCAGTGTCCAGTGCCTGATACACAGTAGATACTCAATAAATACATGTTGAATGGATGGAAGGATGGATAGTGATAAGGCAAAGGTGCTGTAAGGACTACTCATTCCACTCAAGGATTTTACAAATGGAACTGCTGATCTTCATGCCCTCGTGTTTATAACACAATTATGACTGGGGTTTTTCTCTTGCACATAAATCTTTTTTTCCCCATACCAGGCATCCTATCATTCAGATCTCAAACAAGTAGCTCTCTTCTCTGTCTCTCTGAGGGGAATTTGGTCACTCACATTGGAGGTCAAGGTCGAAGACATCATTGGCACGGCTGGGGAATTGAACGTGCTGCAAAAGTTAAAATACCGCTTTTTGAAGATGTCTGGGGCACCTAATTAAATTCAAACATATTTAATGGTAGTTACTCTACATCAAGAATCTAGGAAGCCTAGTAAGAAATAAGCAGCTTCAAAAGAATAGCATAACTTATTGGTTTATTGTATTGGGTGCCATAAAGGATTTTGTTTGAGAGGAAAAGGGAGTTTCTCAGATTTAGAAAAATTTGAAAACCGCCCTTCTAGATAATACCTCAGGCCCTTCCATTTCTAACCTACAATTATCCCATTTCCACTCAAGGACTCCAAGCTCTCCTTTCCCTATACCTTCCATGCTTGTAAAATAAATAGATAAATATATCTACAATGGAGCTCTGAGTCTTATTTACATAGATCTGTATATCCTTCAAAATGGAAATATAATAATAAATTATGCAGATTTCTATACTTTCATATCTTTCTTGATCTTTATGACAGACTTGTGAATTGTGTATGATAGACTATTTATCTTCCTTACCTCAAATTGGCGTTTGAGAAAACTGTAATGCTGAGGTTTGTCCAAAATCTCATAGTACATTACAGTTAAGCCAAGGTCAGACCCAATTCCTAATCTTGTAATCTTTGCACTGGTTGAGGATGGCAAATGAATGACACTCCTCCCTCTCTAACCCATGGTAGGCATTACTAATCAACCACTGCCCTCCTTCCCACTGTGCCTAGAGGCAACTTTATTTAGAAGCCACCACCAATCAATGGCAGGTTGAAACCTATTCGCGTTCACTTCACTAACCAAGTTCCCTCTGTAAATTAGGAAGCCTCTGGTGAAAAGCAATACAGAGTGAAACTGCTGCATACAACAGGAGAATGAGTATTAGAGGAATACAAGGAAGGTGAGCTAAGAGGACAGGAGACGGGATGAATTTTGAATTTTACATTCTATAGTTGCCTGAAAGTCATAAGACTTGGGTTTAATTTTCCTCTAGTTGCCGTAGGAAGCAGGGATGAATCATTGGTGCCACCATGAAATATTCAACTGTTACATGCAAATGGTTGTTAATTACATTCCCTGCTTTCATTAAAGAGGTAAGCGACTATTTCAACCTCTGTCTGGGTGACCGGTGTGTACATATTCTGCCCCTAATCCCTCCACGAAAACATTTAAATGGTGCTTTTTACAATCAACCCAGCTTTAAATGCAGCAGCTTTAGAGGTGATGTGCTAACTCGGAAACATCTTACATAAACTCAAATGATCCTCAGTTATGGGAAAGTAAACGTAGGTGCATCTCTTAGAATCTTTCTTCTTTCTTGGGTGATTCATTCTCATTCTTCATTTAGCAAAACTGCTAAATAATAATAAAACTGATAACATACTTGAGGAGGTGAGTCATTCAACACCAACAGATCATTTCCTCTTAGAATGCACTGACTGCATCTTTCGTATTTTTTCCCAATAAATAGCTTTAAAAGGAGGTGCTTCTTAAATTAGCACTTAGCAGAAATAAAAACCTATTTATTATTTGCTAAATAACTGGAACAAAAATAGAAATATGAGTGTATCCAAGGATTGATGACTTTCCCAGAATTCCAACCTAAACAAAGGTTGTTGAGATCATCTGTGTCTGAGAATATCCTCCTTTTGAGTTGTGCAAAGAAGTTCTCCCAAAAAAATTCTGTCAACTGGAAATAAACATTTTCACTGGCACTGCCTAATCCCTGTGCCTAAACTGAGCAGATGGGCCATCGAGGTGGGTCTACAACTCGAGATCGCTGAGTCTTTTCCTATTTAATTGAACTTTGAAAGCAGATTGTATTCTCAGGCACCTGTGGCCAGTTGGCATTTGAGAATTTGCCCATCTTGTTTGATGGATGTCATCCAAGCTGGAGGTCACCTACTGCAGCTTTTATTACGACCTCCTTCCCCCAGATTATCCTTGAAAGCACGTGTCTGGTACATCCTGGACATCAGCAAGCCTTGCATTTTAACTCTTCTGGTCAATCCTCAAACTCAAGTTTCTCTAACTCAGCCATAACAGCTACCATTTATTAACCACTATTATATGCTTAGCACTGCCCAAGAGCTTTATGGATGTCATCTCATAAGAACCCTCAGTATGAGGTAGGTGCTAAGGTCATCTCCGGTTTCCAGTTGAGGAAACCGGGCCTGGGAGAGATCAAATGATGGCTCCCAGATCACCTGGCTACTAAGTGATAAAGCCTGGATTAAAAGCCAGGATCCAGAGCCTTTGCACTAATACTCATGTAATACTCTGTGTAACCTTGTCTTGTAGCCAATGACATTTCATTCAGACACTCAAGGAAATGATAGAGATAGTGGATTGTCATGGTCCTTCATACACCCACGTGTTGTGTTGAGCCAGGATCTAAAACATCAAGGAGATGACTTTCTTACTATTACCAACAAAGGCTTAAAATGAAAATGTCATGGGCATTTATTTTGGCGACCCAGCAGATAAAATTCTTTTCTGTGTCTGGGGAATTCTCTCCACCTTAAACATCTTGTTAGGAGGCAGAGCCCAAAAATGTGATGCTTGCCTTCTCAGCCTGCCTTGAAGTTAGGGCATGAGACATGGCCTAGGCCATTTGCTCAGATGGTCCCACCCAGGACTTTGAAACAGCAGCTAGAGATGCAGAGAAGTGGGGACTGAAGAATCCATTCCGAGGGCAGGTGATGAAAAAAAATACCCCATTCCCAAGGGAAGCAGGGTCAGTGGTGTCCAGTGTACTAGCCACAGCCATACAGCTGTGGTGTCCAGGGTCAGTGCAGCAGCCATGGGGACCTTGCTGGTCTAGTTCTGTGGCTAGGGTTTGTCTGCAATTCTAGCCTTGGCCCTGGCTGCCCAGTTCCCCAACCTTTCAGGCCGTCCTAGAGGTTGCCCTGTGCTCTTTCAGCACATTCTTCTCTACTTGTAACAGTTAGTTTCTGTTGCTTGCTCTGCCTAGACCAGAGAGGCAGAAGTCTAGGATCACAAATGTCTCTGTTCTCCATAATTTCTTGCCAATCACTTCACTAAAGGGGGCAGGGGAGGGATGGGAGAATCTAATTTTATAATAAAGCCCAGAATCTGGAATTTCTGCACCCACAGATGAGATTATCTATCTAGGAGTAAAGGTCAACTCTGAAATAATTCGTTTGTACGTGGCCACTGCCACTAAATTTACCAGACCTGCAGATGCCCCAAACAGTTCAAGTGTCTTCTTGGAAGCATGGAGCTTGATCCCAGCAAAGACCATGGGGTTTGCAGAAATACGAAGTATCTGGGGGAGCAAGATAATGTGTCTCCAGATTAAAGGGAAAATATTTGACTAATACTAAACAAGGCGAGGAAATTTCATAGATGAAGAAGGCTTTTGTGAAAGAAAACATTCTTCAAACATCAAGTGAATAAAAGCTGAAGTAAGCAAGGGGCCTACGTCCCTGTGCTTTATTCTCGATGGATCTTTGCACTTTCAAAGCTGCATGCCTTCATGGAGAGGGTTTTAAACGTGCACATGCTAGAACATAATGTTTAAATGTTTTCTACCCAAAAAACTTACCCCTTAAAATTCCCAGCTGCTTATAATTGTGTTTCTGGTAAGGTACACATACTTGTTTCATCGAACTATAATTCATCAAAGGTTTTCTATGTGTTAAGCACTTTGCTAGGTCTAAGAATACAGACATGAATCAGGTCAGTCCTTGTCCCTGAGAACTCTCAGGCTATTTCAGAAATGGCCTCATGAATAGATACTCACAATACAGTGTGACAAGAGCTAACAAAGAGAAATACAGAGTGTGACCAGAACACTGATGATGGAAGAGCTGCCCGGGGAAACCTAGAGAGGCAAGGTATATTTAAACAAACCACAAGGGAAAAAATATTATAAAGTTGACTCTTAACTAACAAGTCATCAACCTTGCTGTTTTACATGCTAAAGGTGCCTACATCCATTTCCTCCATCCTAATAACACTCCGATTTCTTTTTAGGGATTTACCACCACACCGTCATGTATAATGGAGGGAGGGTAATTCCAGGTGCCCACATCCCAATACCAGAGTTTTCGTCTCCCTACTCTCAAAACAGCCAAGAAGCAGACCTGTGGCCTATGCTCAACTGGTTGGACCTGCTTGTGAGACTTTGAGTCTGGAATAAATACTGCAGAGAGAGAAGGAAATGTTGACGGTAGACCAACCAGTAGACAAGCCAGCCTCTTACAGCCATGAAGCCATTGCTGTGGTTCCTACTGTCCAGTCTTCCTGAGTCCTGTTTGGTTCCTGCCCTTTCCCAAACCTGGTCCTCCAGCCTGTCTTGTACTCTGAGAACCTCCTATAGTTTCTCCCTATGGGATCCAACTCCCATAACCTTCCATTAAATTCCCATTTGCTTAAGTAAGTAGCTAGAGTCTTTACAACCAAGGATCCTTTGTAGTGGGACTTCTCATGGCAGGCTGAGAACCAAAGCTCTCCTCAGTCCAGGTCACATCCTCCTTGCCAAAGATCACCAACCATTTTTCCTACCACTGCTACCTTCACACTCCTCTTATCTTTTGTCTTCCCTGTCGAGTGTTCAGCAGCTCAATTTCTCATTTGAAAATCCACAGCCTCAAAACCTAAGGAGTTATTTTACACGGGGATTTGGGGCCATATCTAGGCACTGGTAAAGATGAGCCACCCAAACACCCTCCTAAGCCTTAGAAAACCATTAAATGTAACGTTGCAGGGTTGGCCACATATAGATTACTGAGCTGGAAAATGATGTTAGACCTCAAGTATCCTTGCTTCAGTTTTACAGGTAATTAAGCTGAAAGTGCTGCCAGGGCTTGAGGAATCAATTAAACTGAATGTATGGAATAGAGTGTCCATCTCCACAACTTGTTCAGCAGGGTGTTGGAGGATCACTGTCCAGACAGAGTGGCCGCTGGAGCTTTATGCTCAGTCTCCATGCACAAAACAAATGGACTAAGAGCAGAGACTTATTGCTGAGAATAATAAGCAGCTACTACTACTATTTATCAAGTGTCCAAGAGGGCAGGGACCAAATCTACTTTGTTCATTGATGAATCCCTACAGCCTAACACATTGGAGCAAGTGCTCAGTATGTATTTTTGAATCAATGAACATCAGGCATAGGGCTAAGCACTTCATCTACATTACATCATTTAACTCTCTCAACACTGTAACAGGCATTATTCTCCATCTAGAGCAGATATGAAAATGGAGACTCTGAGAGATTAAGCAACTAGGAAGTAATGGAGTTAGGACTTGAATCCAGGCTCAAGCGACACCAAGGCTTACGTTCTTAAGTGCCATGCTGTGCTGACATGCCCTACACTGCCTAAGCACCAACACCAAGGAGCCAACTGTCCAGTGGAGGAGGCAGATAAGGACAGAACTATTATTGCAGGCAGTTGAGCAAGGATAGGATTGAGGAATGAGCCACAGGCGATGCCCACATGCCCACTGCCACTACCTTAGTTGACAAGTCTCACATGATTGCTCACATGACTGTCTACTGCCACCACCTCCTCACCTATTTCCATTGTTCAGGTTTGTTCACATAATAGCCATTTGTCATACTGCTGGAAGTGGGACCTTCCTACCACACAATTAGGTCATTTCATTCTTCTACCTGAAACCTTTCAGTGGTTTTGACATTGCCCCTAGCAGAGAGTCAAAAGCCTTGTTACTCAAAGTGTGGTCCATGGATCAGCAGCATCGTTATCACCTGGGAGCTTGTTAGAAACGCAGAATCTCAGGTTCCAGACAGACCTTCTGAATTCAAATCTGTATTTTAACATGATCTCCAAGTGACTCACAAAGTTTGAGAAGCATGGATCTAAAGTCTTTAATGAATCCTTCAATGTCATATGACCTGGCTACCTCTACAGCCAAATTTCCAACCTCTTTATACCTCACACTCAAGCCACTCTGAACATCTCCTTGTTCCTTGCATGTGCCAACTCGCTCCATGCTCCAGTCCTTCACATGTGCTGTTTCTTCCCTTCTATCCTACCCTCCTTTCACCTTGGCAACACCTTCCTCATTCCTTCAGCCTTAGCTTAAACATTACTCTTCTGCAGAAGCCATCTGTGCCCATCATCCTCTCACCCAGCCCTAGCTATGTTTGATGCCTCTGTTATGCATGCTCATAGCCCCATGCCAAACCCATTTGCAGTTGTGTGTTAAATTGTAACTCTCTCTACCAAAACAAGGAAAGAGATCCAGTCTGTCTTTGTTTTCATCATATCCCTGGTGCCTAGAGCAGTGCCTGGCATAAAGTAATTAATTAAATCAACCACTCTATTAAAAAACAACGTTCAATTTCCTAATTGTACTGTCATCCAGCCCACATTTCTACCTCTAATCCCCCAAGATTGAAAAAAAGATGCGTGAAACCTATTTAACAGCATTTCTTTCCCTATTGACTTTTGTGAGGAATCAATAGTAGGTGACTGATAGCTGACACCAACACACACACTCATGCATGCTCACCTACACAAAATAACAGCAATTATTCATTCAGATAAAAGGAGAAGGAATTTATACACTCGAATCAAAAGGGCTAGGTGAAGGAGAACTAGAGAAGAAAATTAAGTCCCTGCAACATGTGCTGAGTCATGAAGCTATTGTGGGAAGACCTATGAAGGTTCAAGAAGTAAGAGATGGGAAGGTAAGAAAATATTTAACAGACAGGGTATAAAAAAAAGAAGTGATATGGGTTTACCCAGTGCCATCTGTCTCTGATTTTCTTAAGAGCTCAGTTGGACTCTGAGGAATAAGTGAAAAATTAGAGAATCTTTTTTAAACTTGTGACAAAACCCAGCCAGAGAAATGTTACCTTAAAATGGCAGAGTATGGAAGATTCTTCATACCCATGGTGACAATCTAAATCATCTCTTTTTCCCAATTCCAATAAGGCCCTGTCTTTATACCATTTTGCATAAATCTATGCATGAATTAACATAAAGTTACTGGCACATTTCTATAACAGAAAGTAAAATTAAATTGGATTGTCATCAAATCTCCTAGGAAGGGTCACCAAGGAGGGATGAGAGAAGAGAAGCTAACTAACTTCAAAACTTAACAAAGATTTTACTTTCAGCAACTTCCAAGACACCAGCCCATGCCTTCAGGCTCAAGTCTGATATTGTCTCCCCCCAGCTCTGGGAGGAATGATAAGCACGTGGCCAGCATGCCGCAAGTCCCTCTTCCTCATGCCCATGGCAGGTACCACTAGTGATCTTGTCATTCTTACCAGGATGTGACTCCCAAAAGCTTATCCACAGCATGTGCCAGGCAGCCACCATTAACTGATCGGGACCAGCATCCAAAATGAACCTTCTTTGTCTTTATTCATTGAGAGCATGATGCCCTTCTTAAATGTGGAGCTGATTTTCTCCCTTCTTCCCATGTAACTGCACATTTGGCTCAACTCCCATGATCTATCAACCAAAGATTTTGATTTGAATCAAAGTAACCTTTCCATGCACATCTTTCCATGCACATAGAGGTCTTCTCTGAATCAAGTCAAATGTTAATCCATTTAATACCTTTCTTTTTATTGTGCTTTTAACTTTTTCAAAAGCTTTCTAAATTACATTACTATTTCATTCTCAGAAAATCCCTGTGAGCTAGGTTAAGCAAGTGGTATTATCTCCAACAGAACTAAGGCCCAGAGGGTTGAAATGAATCACAGATAATCATGCAGTGAGTTAAAGAAGAAACTGGGTTGAACATCCAGGTCAGCTAGCTGCCACTCCACACCCTTCATACAACACCATACTGCCTTATAGTCATTTACATCTCCCTAGGGGGATGCTTCCTCCTCTTAGCTCCACTTGAGCTCTACACACACACACATGCATGAGCACATATACACACATACTCAATGCAGACTGGGATACACATATGCACACAGAGAAAACTGCACACAGAAAGAGATACCCTCAGAGAAACAAATGTACCCACACATTCACACACACAGAGACACACATACCTAGAGAAAGAGAGAGAGAGAGAGACATACACAGAGATACAGAGGCATACACTCAGAAAGACACACAGAAAAACATAGACATACAGAGAGACACAAAGAGATGCACACACAGACACATATGCACAGATACACAAAGAAACACACATGGGGACATATATACACACAGCAACCCCCACACAGAAACATACAAACACAGATACAGAGGCACACACATACAGAGACACGCACACACAGAGGTAGACGTACACACACACATTCTAACAACTTTCATTTCATCAGCCCGGGATGGAAAATCCCATTTTCCTGTGGGACTTTACCAGTGTGAGTCATGGAGAACATTGCAACTCCTAACTCTGTTCCATAAAGAACAGGCCTCCCTCTGTGAGCTCAGTGATAAGAGCATGTTAGATGGGAGATTATGGCTCTTAGCATAACTAGCATGTGGCGATCTGTACAGCACTCATCCACTTATTAATCAATCATTCATAACCTAGTTTGTGTTGAGATATTCTCAGAGGCTGTTATGCTTATTATGAGGAATCAGGGATGCATTGTAGCTGTCACATTGCGTTCTGATGACCCCATCTGGGAGCCGAATCCCTACTGTAACTATTACATTTGCCTTAAGAACACGCTATTTGTGCCATCATCTGATTTCCCAAGAACAGAAGCATTTGCTCTTCGTACTAAAAATTGTAATAGATCTCAGTAGAGAGGTAAAGGGAGATAAGGACCAAATATAAGAGGGAGAAAATGTAAGAGTAATAAGAATTCAAACTGTGGTCTTAGGCTATGGAAATAACAAAAGCCATTTTATCTTCTTTCTTCAACACTTCCTAATTAGGCGAGACTCTCCTTATGGAAAGTTTATGCAGACACTGTTGGTCACCTACCCAAATCCATTCTCTGTTGAGGCGGTTCCATGGTGGCAGAGCTCCAGGTTAATGAGCATTTGCCTACCTCCTCCTTATGCTCGAGGCGAGTCATCCAATCTTCAGCCCAAGGAAGGTGTTTGATTGGGCTAAGCTGAGTACAGTTAATTACATTCTTTTTGCCAATGATTGACTTGAGAAAGGGCATATGACCCAATTCTGGCCATGAGATTTGAGGGGAACCCTGTTGGTGGAGCTTCTGGGAAATGTTTTCTTTTTCTAGCTCTGGACATTGACGTGTGAGATCATGATGCATAGAGCTGCTGCCACCTTCTTAACAGTCGTGAGAGGAACTAGTGCACATGCTGAGCAGGGAATGGCAATGCTCATTCAGAATTTTTAAATGGCTGAAAATTCTTTGATACTCCTCCCACAGAGATGGTATCTATGTCCCCTCCCCTGGAATCTGGGAGGGCTTTTGAATACTTCAGTCAACAGAATATGTCAGAAGTGACACTAGGTCATAAAAGGCCATGCAATTTCTGCCTGGTTCTCTTGGAACACTCACTCTTGGCATTCCTCATTCTGAGGAAAGCCCTCCACCATGTAAGACATCTGACTACCCTGAGACCAACATGCTGGAGAAGCAAGTAGATATTCTGGCTGACAGTCTCAGCAAAGGCCAGTCCTCTAGCATCCCAAGGTTCCAGATATGTAAAGTGAAGAAACCATCTCAGAAGTGGAACTTCCAGCCCCTGCTGTCCCAGTTCCATGCCATTTGATGACCTTCAGTTGTTCAAATCACCCCAGCCTTTCAAGGCATCCCAGCTGAGGGCCCAGAGTCATGAAGCAGAAACAAACCACCCCTGCTCTGCCCTGTCAAAAGTCCTGACCCTCAAAATCCATGAGTATGATGAAATAGATTTACACACCACTTATGTTTTTGTTTTTGTTTTGCAGGGAAATATTCACCCTGAGATAACATCTGTTGCCAGTCTTCCTCTTATTTTATTTTTTTCCTCCCCAAAACCCCAGTGCGTTGTTGTATATCCTAGTTGTAAGTCCTTCTAGTTCTTCTGTGTGAGCTGCCACCACAGCATGGCAACTGACAGACAGGTGGTGCAGTTCCGTGACCAGGAAGCGAACCCAGGCCACCAAAGCGGTGAGAGCACCGAACTTTAACCACTAGGCCATCAGGGCTGGCTCTACACACCACTGTGTTTTGAAGTGGTTTGTTTAGGCCGCAAAAGTAACTGGAACACATGACAAAGTAAAAAGATGGAAAAACCTGGCTCCTTGATGGCAACACTGAGTGGCTAAATTAACCAGCCTTGGAGCTGCCTCATCTCTGGGCTTCTGGTTATATGAGTTATGTGAGCTACTTAGTTCCTCTAGTGTTTAAGCCCTTTTGAAGTGGTGTATTAGTTTGCTAGGGCTGCCATAACAAAATACCACAGACTGGGTGTCTTAAACAATAGAAATTTATTTTCTCACAGTTCTACAGGCTGGAAGTCCAAGATCAAGGTGTCAGCAGGGTTAGTTTCTTCTAAGCCCTCTCTCCGCCTTCCTGCTTTGTCCTCATGTGGCCTTTCCCCTATACACACACTTCTCTGGTGTCTCTCTGTGCGTTCAAATTTTTCTTCTTATAAGGACACCAATCTCACTGGAGTAGGGCCCACCCCAATAGCCTCAATTTGACTTAATTGCCTCTTTAAAGACTCAATCTTGAAACATAGTCACGTGAGGAGGTACTGAGGGTTAGGCCTTCAACTTATGAATTTGGGGGGACACAATTCAGACCATAATAGATGGGTTCCTTGCTGCTGAAATCATTCTTAAAGATAAAATGAGAGAAGAAGAAATCAAACTAACTTAAGTAAATGCTAGAATAGCTCAAGAATTAAAGAAAGAGCAACAGGACAGAGCAACTCCAAGAATGTCAGTGGCTAGAACTGAGGGTTCAACACCCAAACACACATTTACTTCTCTCACTGTGACATCTCTGATTCTCTCTAGGGTTTGCCTTCATTCTCTCAAGAGGCACCACACTGGGCATTATCTTTTCACTCTCACACTGAAATACATCAATCTCCCAGTGAATTACGGGAAGTTTGAGAGCAATAAAGCTAGAACTTGCCAACTTCCACACATCTGCTTAGGGAGAGCAGTAGACACTTAGTGCTACATGAAAGGACTAAGCAAGGCTTCTTGGCTTCCTGGAGCTGCCTACCATATGCCTGCCCACCTTTTGTTTCAGCCTAAGACATGCTCACTTTATGATACAAAGAGAAAAATGAACCATGAACTAATCTGGTGAGAACAAAGATATATGGCAGCTTCCCTGTAACTCATGGGAGAAAATGAGTTGAAAACTACTGAAACTGAGGCTTCTGCTATTAATGAGCCTAAAAGCTCACCTCGCATATGGACTTTAAAATAATTCTCTCTCTTAAAAAAAACACAGGGAGCAAACTAAAACCTGAAATGTAAATAAATTATGATGTGTCCACAAAATAAATATTATGCAGTCCTTTAAAAAGAATGCAGCATCTCTATGTGGAAACATCTCTAAGTGCCCTCTAAAGAGAAATGAAAGTGCACAACAATATATATAGCGTGGTACTATGAGAGGAAGGGAGAGGATTATATGTGTCTATATGCTTTTAAATGTATGCATCATCACTGAAAAACTGCCCAATAAACTAGTAATCCTACTTGCTTCCATATAGGGGAATTGGAAGACTGGTGCACAGAGTTAGAAGAGAGATCACTATACACCATTTTGAAAGTAGGTTAGACTCTGCAGAAGAAAATATTCATGAACTTGAAGACATAGCAATAGAAACTATTCAAAATGAAACACAGACATACTATTGGGAAAACAAATGAACAGAGTATCAATGAACCGTGAGACAACTTTAAGCAGCCTAATATACGTGTATTTGGAGTCCCAGAAGGAGGGGGAGAAGAAAAGTTACTTAAAGAAAAAACAACCATAAGTTTCCCAAATATGAGGAAAACAATAAACCCACAGATCCAACAAGTTCAATGAACCCCAAACAAGAACACCAAGGCACATCATAATCAAATTGTCTAAAACTAGTGATAAGGAGAAAAACCTTAAGAGCAGCCAGAGAAAAAAAGACATATTAAGTACAATGGAAGGAAGATAAGAATGACAGCAGAGAGAAAGCCAGAAGACAGTGGAACAATATCATTCAAGCAATGAAAGAAGAAAAGTCACCCTAGAATTCTATACCCAGTAAGACATTTTTTGAAAATAGAGGTGAAATAAAGACTTTTTTAGATATAAAAAAAGCTGAAAGAATTCATCACCAGCGGTCACACACTATAAGAAATGTACAAGGAAGTCCATCAGGCAGAAGGAAGATGGTGCCTGATGGATATCATGATCTACACAAAGGAATGAAAAGTGCTGGGAATGGTAAATATGTGGGTAAATATATAATAATTTGTTATTTTTAAATCACTTTAAAATATTTAAATAATAAAAATAAAGTATGAGGATGCATTTTACTGTAAAAGTATTATGTGAATTCTTATACGACGGCAATACAGAAGTACTTTACTGATCAATCAACTGAAAACACATGCTAAAAAGCAACTGAAATCAGTAAAGTTTTCAATGGATGTTGTTTAATTTTTTTTTCTTTTTTTTTTCCTGCTGAGGAAGATTTGCCCTGAGCTAACATCTGTGCCAACCTTCCTCTATTTTGTATGTGGGTTGCCACCACAGCATGGCTGAAGAGTGATGTAGGTCCACACCCAGGATCCGAACCTGCAAACTGGGGCCACTGAAGTGCAGTGCATGGAACTTGAACCATTTGGCCATGGGGCCAACCCCAGATGTTTTTTAATTTTAATCGTAATATTATCTACATATGTTTAAAAATAGTCATGCATTTATGTTTAAACACATATGTGTAAATACATTTACGTATATCACTTATTCTTGGCGAACATATGGATTTGTGGACTTCTTGCAACAACCTGCTAACTGGAGTGCTCTACAAGCCACAGATAGGGAATCATAGGACTAAAATTCTTTTGTAAAGCAAACAAGAATCCTATGACAGTATAAACATTGATACTTCCCCTCTCATTAGCACCTTGATAATAGTCCATTTTACACACTTGGATTTCTAAAATCTACTCTAGTCATCATATCTACTGTACCATAAAGTAAAGATAAAACTCTGAGATACTGCAAGTTTGGTTCCAGACTGCCGCAATAAAGTGAATGTTGCAATAAAATGAGTCACACGAATTTCTTGGTTTCCTAGTGCACATAACAGTTATGTTTACACTATACTGTAGTCTATTAAGTATCTAATAACATTGTGTCTAAAAAAAACAATGTACATACCTTAATTAAAAATATTTTATTGCTAAAAGTGCTAACCATCATCTGAGCCTTCAGCAAGTTATAATCTTTTACCTGGGCAGGGTCTTGTAAAAAACGTAATATCTGTGAAGCACAATAAAACAACGTATGCTTGTAGAGCCTTGCACATAGCAGGCACTCAATAAATAATTGTCCAACAAATGCATGGCATCTCCAGTATCACCAATTCATGGCAACTATTTTCTGATGGCTACCAAAGAAACCTAAGTTCTGAGTCACAAATATCTGGACTAATATCTAAACTTGAATTTCTCTTCTCACTTATCTCTGCCTTTTCCACTGCATATCTTCAAGCTTTTCATGCCATGTCTCCAATGACTCCCGCCACATTCCCCGAGGCTACACAGCATTGGCAGGACCCACCACAGTAAATAAATCTTCAGAGGGAGACTCAAAAGGATACATTTAAATCACAGAAGAACGCAGGTCGGAGTTGCAATTATGATCAGTGAAGCAGGCCTCGGTGTGTTTTGCATAATTAAAATGACTGCGGGACTGCTCCATATATATCAGCTGGAAAACTACCTCTTTCTGTATGGGCATAAAAATGAGACATGAGCAGCCTGTTGTACCTAGGTGAAAACTTGAAGTTGAAATAACTTGACCATCTCTATACCCTGGTTATGAAGACTATACCCGCCTACCTGTTGACTTTGGCCTTGACAAGTTCAAGGTATTAGAACTGCTATGGTCATAAACCACTCACAGGGTCAAAGATTACGGCCTCGTCAGAATTCTCATTGTCAGACTTCCATAAAACCCAAAGGAGGTTGAAAAAGATCTTGCTTTTCCTCTGGGAAGTTCCCAATGCTTATAACAATTTAGAACATGCCTGCAATAAACAATGGATTCCCATCCAAGCTTTATCTCATTCACACCTATTTTACTTCCTGCCTATCAGTTTTCCTCAGTGGTGCCCCGCTCAGCCCCACCACCTGGCCGGAACTGAAGAAATTCTCACACCATTTGCTCAGTCAGCTTTAGGAGAACAAGGAAATATCCCTACACTGCCGAAAATGTTGGATTAGGCAGAGTGGGAGCAGTCAGCAAGCCTCATTTTCTTAATTTCATATTTGATTGAACATTATTAAAAGAACTCTTAGAGTTATGAAATTCTGTGCTCATATTAGGTTTGGAATGTGGCTAAGGACACATATAAAAGAGTTATTCTGCTCTTCTTTTCTTAGTAATAACATTTAGCACTCAGATATTGCTTCTCATCTCCATTGCTCTTTACAAACATTAACTATACAATTTCACTACGTTAACTGCAAGGGAAGAGCCAGAAACGGCCCTGTAATTTTGTAGTCACTTGGCAGCATTCACTGTCTCTCAAAATGGTATACTACATCCCAGAGTCTATGTTTTAACCTGGTCTAAGTTAGGAAGATATGAAAGGAAGGAAGGAGGGAAAAAGGCCATACTCTAAAATAACAGAGATCTCAGAAACCTACCCAGGATTCCAAGGATATATCCTGGGGGTTTAGACCGTGGACTTGGAACAGTTAGTGAGCTGAATGACATAACTAAATTTTGAATAGTAGTGTTATGTTAGGCATATGACAGTTAGTATTAAAAAACAAAACAAACAGCAAAAGTTTCCAAATTCCTCCTAGCAGAGAAAAGTTCCTCCAAATTAAAAAAATAAAATTGAGTATAGTGAGTATATGGATTTAACATAAACAAAAGGCATACTATCATTGTTGGTAATACTTTTGTAGCTCACCTCTCCCTTGAATCATTTTTTAAGGAAAGACCTTCCAAATAATAAAAGCAGCTACCATTTGTTGAATAAATACTACGTGTGAGGCACCATGTTATAAGTACTTCAAATACACTTATTTGACTCAGTTTCCCCACCTGTAAAATGAAGCAATTTATCCAGAGCAGGGATCAGCAAACTACAGCCCATGGGCTAAATCCAAACACTATTTTTATAACTGAGGCTTTATTAGAACATGGCCATGCCCACCCATTTACAAGGAGTCAATGACTGCTTCCCTGCTAACAGGGCAGAGTTGAGTAGCTGCAAAAAAAAAAAACCACGTGGCCTGCAAAGCTTAAAATATTTACTATATGTTCCTTTACAGAAAAAGTTTGCCATCTCTGATCTAGAAGATGGCCTCAAAGGACACTCGTGCGAATACTAGCATCCTATGCCTCTGACTGGGTGCGAGAACTCATTCTCTACTATGTCATTAGTAGTATCAAACAGCAAAAATGGTATATTGGCCTGAATTTGTCTATGTGTTGTTATGTAGGCTTCTATATCAGTGTCAGTTCTTTAGTTGTTTAGGAACATACTCTTTATGTTTCAAATTCTATAATAATTCACTTATCAGCCTGTTGGTGAGAGCTAACAACTTCAGTTAATCCAATTGTAAACTGTGTGCTGTTGATAACACCCATACCAACTATTAAAAATTATAGGACTCTAATAAACTACACCAATAAAAAAGAACATCAAATTCTGTCACTTCATCTCTTGCTCTCTGAATTCATTGCTTCTTTTCCATTTTCTCTGCCATCACCACTGCCTGTTGCCACTTCAACTCATACTTGAAATATATCCTGAGCAGCATTCAGCACAATCCTAGGCACAAAGTGGGAGTCTACACACCTGCAATCCAAGACTCACCTTTTGAAAGAATCAAAGCTAGGGATGGCAGATTTTTTCTTAAATGTTTTCATTTATTTCCACAACCAGAAACAAAGAAGAGCAACCCTATTTTTTCATATCTTCTCATATTCCTAATTGTCACATGGGGTGTAGGAGGTGACAATTTGATTGAATGCATGATTGGAATGGGAATTTACAAGGCTTTAAGCACCCTTTATCACCATAGTTGTTGTTTTAGAAAGCCCTGGGAATGCCACAAGTTCACAAATAATTTGGTTCCCTATACTAGCTTAGGTTCTGCAAAGAAAGATCATCCTAAAACAGCCAAAGCTGCAGTGTAGAAAGGATGTGAGCACAATGCATTACAGAAGGCTGCCAAGTGAGGGTCAGTATGCATGGGGCACTGTTTCAAAGACATATTTTTTAGCCTCAGTAAAAATCAAGTGCTGGATTTTAGTATTGTTCATGGGAACTTTTTTTCCTATTCCCTTTAAAATATTAATCATTCCTTCAATTGATTGAATCACTAACTTTTCCAGCCAATTTGTTAATAGCCTTCACTGGGTTCACTCTAAAATACTTTAGTACTGGCCCAGTAATCATCTAGATTCAGTTATTAATCACAGCGTAAGTATTATAAGAAAAAGAAATAAACACATCCTCTTTATCTCTTTGAATATCGATTTTTGATAGTATCATCAAAACATCAGTTAAATACCACCCCTACCCTTCTAAGTACAAGATTGGACATTAAAGAGAAATACTGTAAAAAATCCAAATTTAACCCATCTTGAAATCTTTTCATGGAATTAAAGTGATTTTATTCTATACTATTTCTATGCTTATTCTTCCTGAGAGTCTCCAGAAGTCAGCAACTGAACTGAAACAGCTTCTTTAATGAAGTAGTTACAGCCTCTGTCATAGTTCTCATGCTTCTTTTTTTTTTTTTTTTTTTTTTTTTTTGCCAACTGGTCCTGGATTTTTCTTTCTTGGGAGGTTTTGATTACTCATTCAATTTCCTTACTTGTTATTGCTCTGTTCAGATTTTCTATTTCTTCATGATTCAGTCTTAGTAGGTTGTATGTTTCTAGGAACTTAACCATTTCTTCTAAGTTATCCAATTTGTTGGTATATAATTGTTCACAGTAGTCTCTTATGATCCTCTGTATTTCTGTGGTATCAATTGTAATGTCTCCTCTTTCATTTATAATTTGATTTACTTGAGTCCTCTCTCTGTTTCTCTTGGTGAGTCTGCTAAAGATTTGTCAATTTTGTTTATCTTTTCAAAAAACCAACTCTTAGTTTCATTCATCTTTTCTTTCATTTTTCTATTCTCTATTTCATTTATTTCTGCTCTCATCTTTATAATTTCGTTCCTTCTGTTAACTTTGAGCTTAGTTAATTCTTCTTTTTCCAGTTTCTTAAGGTGTAAAGTTAAGCTGTTTATTTGAGATCTTTATTTTTTCTTAATGTAAGCATTTAACGCTATAAACGTGCCTCTTAGAACTGCTTCTGCTGCATCCCATAAGTTTTGGTATGTTGTGTTTTCATTTTCATTTATCTCAAAATACTTTTTGATTTCCCTTTTGATTTCTTCTTTGTCCCATGTGTTGTTCAGGAGTGTGTTGTTTAATTTCCACATATTTGTGAATTTTTCAATTTTCTTCCCGCTATTGATTTCCAGTTTCAGACTATTGTTGTTGGAAAAGATACTTGATATGATTTCAGTCTTCTTGAATTTGTTAAGACTTGTTTTGTGGTCTAAAACATGATCTATGCTAAAGAATATTCCATTTGCACTTAAAAATAATGTGTGTTCTGCTGCCGTGAATGGAATGTTGTGTATATGTCTGTTAGGTCCATTTGGTCTACTGTGTTGTTCAAAACCTGTTTCCTCATTGATTTTCTGTCTGCATCATCTATCCATTATTGAGAGTGAAGTATTAAAGTCCCCTATTGTTATTATATTGCTGTTTATTTCTCCTTTCAGTTTTATTAATATTTGCTTTATATATAAAGGTGCTCTGATGTTGAATATATAAATATTTACAATTATTATATCCTCTTGATGAATTGACCTTGTTGTCATTATATAATGACCTTCTTTGTCTCTTATGACAGTTTTTGATTTAAAATAATTTTGTCTGATAGAAGTATAGTCACCCCTTCTCTCTTTTGGTTACCACTTGCACGGAATATCTTTTTCTATCCCTTCACTTTCAGCCTATGCATGTCCTTAAAACTAAAGTGAGTCTCCTGTTGGCATCATAGAGTTACAGTGTATTTTTTTCATCCATTCAGCCACTCTATGGCTTTTGATTGGAAAACTTAATTCATTTATGTTCAAAGTAGTTATTGATAGGTAAGGACTTATCATTGCCATTTTGTTGATTGTTTTCTGACTGTTTATAGTTTCTTTCTTCCTCTCTTGCTGTTGTCCTTTGTGATTTGATGACTTTTTGTAGTGGTATGCTTTGATTCCTTTATTTTTTGTGTATCTACTGCAGGATTTCCTTTGTGATGATCATGAGGCTTATATAAAACATCTTAGAGTTATAATAGTCTATTTTAAGCTGATAACAATTTAACTTGATTGCATACAAAAACTCTACCCTTTACCCTCTCATATTTTATGTTTTTGATGTCATAATTCATCTCTTTTTATATTGTGTATCCATTAACAAATTATTGTAGTTATAGTTATTTTTAATACATTTATCTTTTAAATTTTATACTAGAGTTAAAAGTGATTTACCACCACCATTACAATATTAGAGAATTCTTTATTTGACTATATATTTACCTTCACCAGTAAGTTTCATACATTCATATGTTTTTACATTGTTATTAGCATCTTTTCATTTCAATTTTGAAGAACTCCTTTTAGCATTTCTTGTAGGGCAGGTCTAGTGGTGATAAATCTCCTTAGCTTTATTTGTTTGGGAAAGTCTTTATCTCCTTTTCATTTCTGAAGGACAGATTTACCACATATAGTATTCTTGGTTGGCAATTTTTTTCTTTCAGTGCTTTGAATATATCATCCCACTCTCTCCTGGCTGCAAGCTTTTGCTAAGAAATCCATTGATAACTTTATACGAGTTCTCTTTTATGTGACAAATCTCTTCTCTTACTGTTTTTAAAATTCTCTTTGTCTTTGATTTTTGACAGTTTGATTATAATGTGTCTCAGTGAAGTCCTTATTGGGTTGAATCTATTCAGGGACATTTGAGTTACATGTACCCGGATGTCCATAGCTCTCCCCAAATTTGGGGAATTTCAGCCCTTATTTCTTTAAGTAAACTTTCTTTCCCTTTCTCTCTCTCTTCTCCTTCTGTGTTTCACTGGATGGTTTCCCATAAGTCCTGTAGACTTTCTTCACTCTTTTTCTTTTTTTTTTTTTTTTTGCTCCTCTGACTGGATAATTTTAAATGACTTATCTTCAATTTCGTTGATTGTTTCTTCTGCTTGATCAAGTCTGCTGTTGAAGCTCTCTATTGAGTTTTTCAGTTCAGTCATGTTCTTCAGCTCTAGAATTTTTGTTTGGGTTTTTTTATGATTTCTGTTTCTTTGTTGAATTCTTATTTGTTCCTGTATTGTTTCTCTAATTTAGTTTAATTTTCTTCTAGTTCACTGAACTTCTTTAAGAGGATTTTTCTGAATTCTTAGTCAGTTCATAGATCTCCATTTCTTTAGGGTCAGTTATTGGAGCATTATTAGTTTCCTTTGGTGGTGTCATGTTTCTCTGATTATTCATGTTCCCTGTATCCTTGCTTTGGTGTCTGCACTTTTGAATAAGTGGTCACCTCTTCTAGTCTTTACGGGTTTACTTAGACAAGGAAAGACCTTCACCAGTCAGCCTGGGGTTCTATATGAGCCATTGGGAGCATCCACAGGCAGGCAGTGTTTGTTGCCAGGGTCTCCAGTTGGGCAGGCTGCTGCCCATGCTCCAAGGCCAGGTGGGGCCACTGGGATTCTATGGTTGGGAAGTTCTGCTGGCTGGGCTCCACAGTCAGGCAGATGTGCTGGTTGGGCTCCACAGTCAGGCAGGGCCACTGGCTGGACCCCCCAGCTAGGCAGGGCTATAGGCTGGGCTCCCTTGCTGGGCAGTGCCACTGGCTGAACTCTCCAGTCAGATGGAGCCACAGGCTGGGCTCTCCAACCAGCTGGGGCTGCTATCTGGGCTCTGCAATTGCATATGGTCAGATGGGGCCACACTGGCTGATCGGTGGCACTGGCTGGACTCCGTGACTGGGTGGCACCACAGGCTAGGCTCTGCAATCACCCCTGGTTGGGTGAGGCCACCAGCTGTACTCCATTGCTGGGGGGTACTACTGGCTGAATTCTGCATTCAGGTTGGGCCACAGGCTAAGCTCAACAATTCAGTAGGGCGGCTGGCTTGGCTTTCTGCTCAGTTGGGGCCACATGCTTACTGAGAACCACAGACAGACAGAACTACTGGCCATGTTCCCTGAACAGATGGGGCCATCGGCTTGGCTCCACAGGTGGGCAGAGTGACTGTCTGCACTGTCTGGTCAAGTGAAGTCACCAGCAGAGAGGTGGTGCCACCACCAGGATCTGAGCACTGGTTGATGTGAGTCCTGCCCTTCTTCTTTGATGCTAGCTGACCTCAGGTGGTCTAGCCCTGCCAATTCCCCCAGTGTTTCCTATGAGGCAAGACAGAAGTGGGCCTCCCAGGAAGTGTTCCAGAACACTGGGGAAGCTGGATGTCTGTCTCTGGATTCTTTTTTTCCCCCACCGGAGAAACTATAGGCCCAGGGAAACCCTCTCACTATAGTCCTGTGCCAGCCTGGTGTAGGGGTGACTGGACAAAATGAAACTGCTCTTCTTACCCTTTTAATGCAGCTTCTCTTGGTTTTTGTCCACAAAGGGGGTGTGTCAACTTCACCCCTAGGTTCTAGGATTTTTCACAAAGGCGTTCTTGTCTGTGAACACTTGCTAATTTATATTTTTCTGAGGGGAACTAGAACCAGAGACCTCCTATTCTTCCATCTTGCTGATGTCCCCCCGTGCTTATCTATTTTAAAATGTTACTCAAGAGACTTGCACGGTTCTTGTCTTAGACTATTTCTTGTCTTTCCCCTGGAACATATGTAGAATCTACACAACTGTAAGTGTCTTATCCTCTAATAGGTAGAGTCCTTTCAGAAGAGGTAGGTTCAAAGCAATACCTCTTCTATCAAAGTCAACCTGAAGGCCAAGAGCTCATACAAAAGACACTGGAGAAGATGAATACCTCCACATTAGAGGCAAGGGTCCCAGTGGCAGTCCAGCTCCTCCTAGCTAAAACCCCTTGTTATCTGGTGACGGAGGAGGTTGAAAGCAGGACAGCATTGAGAAAGGGCACAGTGGGAAGAGGCATTCTTGTCCTTTTTTACATAAGCCTTGTTTAGAATGTAATCATAAGAACTAGTTTGTTGAAATATCAATTGCTCTGCTATGTGCTTTACATATATTATCTCATTTAATCCTCTTAAGAGCCTTAGGCAGGTGGGAACTATCATCTCCATATTTACACATGAGGGAAATTAGATGAAGCACAGCAAGAAGTGGGGAACCAGACTTAAACTGTGGTCTGGCTGATTCTCTAAAATGGGCTTGAGATTCGCTTAGTTTTTACTTCCATGACATGTCCCAGATATCAAAGGTCAATAAAGCCTAAGATGCAAAAAAAATCAGATCAGTGTATGTCCTTTTTACGTTACTGCAGAAATCTAAAGCTCTCTGGCTATTTAAAATAGGGGTCCTTGACCTGGTAAAAACACATATTTTGCAAAAAGTGAGTAATCTACTGACATTTGACTTTTAAAAGTTACCAGAGATCAGAGACAAGCATATAACGCATTTCCCTTGTCCCTTCTCCATGTGTGTTAGATTTCATAGGTCCCAGCCACACCAACAACCTTTAAGAGCATTTATGTGTTGGCCAAACTCACATAGACTACACTGACCCATCTTCCTGACATCGGCCTTGAGGGATGCGGTGAAAGGAGAAAGAGCACAGTTTCCAGGCCTTTGGTTATGCAAAGGAAACTCTGAACCAAGCTTGGAAGCAGGAGCTAGAGAGGACCTAACTGCTCTGCATAATAAAGTGAAAGGAATTCTTTTCATTGTTGGAGGAGTAGTGGAGAGGAAGACAAAGAGGGGGCTGGAACTCCTGTGGACATACATGGCTTAGGGAATATTCTTAAGGAACAGGAATGTCCAATATTCACATAAAAATTATATGTAGTACTGCAATATTAAATTTTCCCATCTCCTCAATTCTTCAGGAAAGTTAGCTTAACCTCACTAAACCACTAAATCACTTTCCTTCCTTAGAGAAAAGTAAGTGAAGAGATTGGAAGAAAGGACAGAAACAGCATTCTTAACTCTTTCAAAATGGCGGAACTTCCTGTTTATAGTTTAGAATAAATGCAGGAAGAAGATAAGGATAGTGTCACCTCGGAAGCAAGGAAAGAAAAACAATATTAGAGCACCCTGGGCATCAATTAAGAAATCTTACAAACCTACGCCACTATTTTTTCATTCCTATGTAGGAAGTTACTGCCTATAGAAAAGGTAAAGAAGTGTGTTCCTGGAACTTTCCAGAACCTGACTAGCCAGTCCCCAGCTCTGACTACTTTACCGTCTATCCGAGAGGGCTCAGAGAGCAAGGAGCTCAGCCAGTAGATACCAGAGTTAAACTCTAGTGAACTTTCAGCACACATTTTCCACATGCCCACTCTCCTAATCTGATTCAGCATCAGGAGTCATGCAAAGCTCAATTCTTTAGAACTTATTTACAAGTTTTATCATTATACTTGCCCACATTATGCAAGCAGTTTGCAATCTCCCCTAATTCTCTGACTTTAATTATATAATTGAACAAGCCAAAAACTCATTTTTCCCAGGAAACATTAAACATTACCATCTTAATGAAATTCTTAATGAAATGGTCCACTATGCATGCAAATGACCAGTAGTGGCTGGGCCACTAGCTTATCACTGGGCAAGGCAATAGGACAAATGCTCTTTCTTTTGTCAGTCACTGGGAATGGCAGCTCTCACCCACACTTTTGGCTGGAATAATAATTCCACAAGACTAGAAGATGGGCCTCTGTGAGACACATGGATATAATTAAGATTGGATGAAAAGAGTTTAAATTAAGTAGGAACTGATCTTAACCTACACAAATCAAAACTTATTTTCAAAGGGGAAAGAGCTCACTTAAACTTTTCTTGCCAATTAAAAAAGAAGTTATCAATTGTCCTTCCTTTCCCCAGAGACTAGAAGTCTGAGAGATTAACATTTCTCTTCTCAACTTACTTTTCAGGACTGAAAGCAGGGAATGGCCAAAATATAAGAAACTTGGGGGACTTCTGAAATTTTCAGCATAATTAATGGATGACTCTTCAAATATCTGTTCCTTCCCAACTGCATTTTTCAACTGCCCTTGTCACATAAAACTCAAACTTTATATACATCACATGCTGTCCTCATGCCAAAGTCACTGCTTGCCAAAGGCTAAAATAGCGGGAAGGTAGACTTGTTCACACTTTTGTTCAAATAGCGTGGACAACAATGTCCTGTGCCAAGTAGACACCAAATTGAAGTACTTAATAACAGCTGCTATTTATATAACAAATTCCCAGTTCCCAAACCTTGTCACATCTTTACACTGCCAGAAACATGCCAAGATGCCCAAACTGTCCAACACAGAATCTTACCCTAAACATTTATGGTACTTTAGAGAAGAGAATGCAATTGCAGCACCTATCACAGTACCTAGATGAGTAAATATTATTTCTCTTCCTCTTAAGTTCTTTCATTTTCCCACAGAAGGAATTAAAGGCAAAGGAAAATTATGTTTGTAAATTTTCTAACAGCTTTATTGGATTATAATTCGCATATTATATAATTCATCCATTTAAAGTACACAATTCAAAGGTTTATGGTATATTACATTATTAATTTAATCGTGGAAAAATATATGTATCATAAAATTTGCCATTTTTAAGTGTACAATTCAGTGGCATTAATTACATTTAAAATGTTGTGCAACCTTTTATCTATTTCCAAAACTATTTCATCACTCCAACAGAAGCTCTGTAACCATTAATAACTCTCCATTCCTCTTCCCTGCAGCCCCAAGGCCCTCTAATCTAATTTCCATCTCTACGAATTTGCCCATTTTAGATATTTCACATAAGTGGAATCATATAATATTTGTCCTTTTGTGTCTGGTTTGTTTCACTTAGCATATTGTCTTCAAGGTTCATCCATGTTGTAGCATGTGTCAGAATTTCATTCCTTTTTATGGCTGAATAATATTCCATTATATGTCCATACCACATTTCGTTTATCTACTCATCTATTGATTATAGATTTTTCTTTTTTTTTTTTTTTTGGTGAGGAAATTGGCCCCTAAGCTAACATCCATTGCCAATCCTCCTCTTTTTGCTGAGGAAGATTAGCCCTGAGCTAACATCTGTGCCCATCTTCCTCCATTTTGTATGTGGGATGCCACCACAGCATAGCTTGATGGGCGGTGTGTATGTCTGCGTCTGGGATTTGAACCCGCGAACCCCGGGCTGCCGAAGCAGAGCAGGTGAACTTAACCACTACACCAATGGGCTGGCCCCTATAGATTTATTTTTTAAAATACTTTGAGTGCAGAGAATAGAGAAATCTCATACCTCAATTCATAGCACACTCTTGTCATCAGTCAAGATGTGCCTCTCTCGGGTTTTGTTAATTTCTTCATCCCCAGGAGCCTCTCCCATTCCCTCTCCTCCAACAAGCACACATGCTAATGTGTTTTATGTAGATCCTTAAATATGTAAGTTTATAAAACATAGCTTTGTGTTGTTTTAATTTATATAAATGCATTTAATTTAAGTAAATCTCATTCTGTTTCTTACTTTTTCACCCAACTCTATGTTTTTCAGATCTATACATATTACTATATCTAGTTAACTGTTCATTGTTTAATGTTTAGTCTGAAATATGGCATAAAGAGATTAAATGGTCTCACGTTGTTATAATTTTTCCACTGAGGAAGATGACTCCCAGGGCAATTGCTATACTTCTCGGTGAGCCATTGGTCAAATCTCTTAATCTCTCCACGTCTTTGTTTCTTTATCTGTATAATAAGGGGATTACACCAGATCAGAGATCCTTGGTAGGCAGTATGCATCAAATGACCTGGGAAACCTTTCCAAAATAATGTGCCCAACCCAACAGCAAAATCTAAGCCAGTAAAACCCCGACATATATAAGTGTTGGGGAAAAAACTCACCAAAAGATTCTGATGTGCACTCTTGGTTAAAACCCTGCACAAGATGGACCTCTGAAGTCTCTTCCCTTTAACATACTAGGATGCTGTGATGATAGGGAAAATCTCTTGGCAAAGGTCCTACAGCAAATTGAAGGCTAGAACCTGGCTATAAAAATGATGCCTTTGTCCCGGCTTTCTGTTTTCTGAATATAAAATCTATTTTAAAGCATTTATGCTATTTTATTGCTAACTTCTATAAGCATATTCCAAGGATTAACTGCTCCCTGGTTAACACACTCATCCACAACTCCTCGGGGCTCAATCCTTTCTTAGCTTCGATCATGCCCTCTGGTTCTTGTATTTGATAAAAGCTGAATGAGGCTGGGAACATCTTTCATTTCTATTCCCATCAGAAATTTGTGTGGCTCAATAGGGTCACCTCTGAGTCTCTGCTTTTGCAAGGAATACAGATCTGGTTTCTATAGTCTGGTTTAAAAAGAAAATTCCTGTAACATTCTACACATACAGTGCCACTCCTGCCTCATCCTCCATGTCTTGTTCTGAATTCAATAATCAGAACCAAGTTTCACGGTCTTCTCTTTCTTGCCCCTAAATATTATTGTTAAAAACTTGGAAATACACAAAATATGAAGAAGAAAATAAAAATTACTGTAATCCCACTGAGTGAAATCATTTTTCCACACAAATATGCCCCCTTCCCAATGGTCTTAGTTCAAGCTGTTGAAGTACTGTAGACCAGGGAGCTTATAAACAGACGTTTATTTTCTCACAGTTCTGGAGGCTGGAAGTCCAAGATCAGAGTGCCAGCATGGTCAGGTTCTGGTGAGGACCCTCTTCCGGGTTGCAGACTGCCAACTGCTTGCTGTAGCCTCACCTGGTGGAGAGCAGAGAGAAGAAGTAAGCTCTCTGGTGACACAAGGGCACTCATCTCACCATGAGGGCTGCACCTTCAGGGCCTCATCTAACCTAATCACCTCCCAAAGGCCCCACCTCCTAATACCATCACATTGGGATTTAGGGCTTCAACACATGAATTTGGAGGGGACGTAAACATTCAGTCCATAACATTCTTACCTATTTCAGTTTGTTGTACCATATTGGCCCCATTGCTCAGGCCCCAAACCTGGAATTATGTTGGTTCCTCTCTCTTCCTTACTACCTCCAAACCATCAGCCCAACCTCTAAATATGTCCTGAATCCATCCTTGTCTTTCTGTTTCCATTCCTACCACCTTAGGCCAAACTGCCATCATCTCTCACGCAGGCTCCTCGCTTAGTCTCCCTGGTAAATTGCTGAAGGAATGAAAAATATTGACTGACAGAACCAGAAAACAACAGTATCCAGACTGGCTTGAAGAATTAGGCCAAAACTAACAAGAGTAAATTTAATACAAATAAATGTAAGCCTCTGTCTGCATTTACTTTCCAAAATTCCATGGCACAAGTTACAAGATCTATAAAGGACTTGCGTGATTTGACTGCAAGCTCAATTAAGAAGACAATGTGATGTACCCGATCAAAAAAAACCTTCCCACTTCTTTGGCTGAATGAATGAATAAGAGTGTGGGATCCAGTACAAAGGGCATAATATAGTCCTTTTGTGCTGATCATACTCAATGTTCCATTCTGGCTGTCAAATTAAATGTTTGAGGAACTGATTGAGGATTCTGAGCAGAGCTAAGACCTATGGATGTTTGTCTGGAGAAGAGAAGACGGAGGGTCTAAAGGGCACACCCACACTTGCAAAAAACTTTAAGGTTTTGCTCCTGCCAGGAGGAGAAGTCTCCAACAGTCTAGCTCCAGAAGGAGGGACAGACTTTGGTTCAAAAGAAATCCTCACATCCTTCACAGGTCTGCTGAAATGCCCTTCCTCAGAGAAGCCTGCCCGGATTACCCCATCTAAATAGCACCAGTCATTCTCCACATTACCTTGTTTCATTCTCTTCCTTGCACTTATTGCCAGCTTGAGTTATCCCGGTTTTGGCTTAAGCATATACTGCCTCCTCAACTTTAATGCACCATGTGTGAGAGCTGGGAGCTTGTTTATCCTGTTCACCATAACATTCTGGGACCCAGGAAAGTATCTGGCACATAGTAGGAGCTCAATAAATACTTGCTGACTAAAAGAATGAATGGATAAATGAATGCCTCCCCATTTCCCCCACCCCACCGACAGCAGCTTCCAGCATTAGAGGGTCATGAAGAGCCATTCTCAAGGAGACCTGGTAAGGCATTTGGGGTTCCTGCTGGGAGAAGAGATTGCAGAGAGTTGAATTCATAATCTCCTCTCTCCTGGGGCTTTTCCTTCACTCAATATTTCTCATTCCAGGACTCAATCTGCAAACCCATGACTGCAGAGTCCACGGATGTCCTCTGGTCTCAGACTGTCCTGGGATCAGAACCTTATTTTGGGCTCTCCCCAGAGTGAGCTCCTGCTCTCCCTCTGGATTCAGCTGTGGCTTCTTGAAGTCCAGGACTTCGTGACCGTTGGCCTTCTTCATGCCAGACCACGTGGAGGCGTCTGGGGACCAGGATCCCACAGAAACCAAGAGGAAGGCTCCAAAACATTGCTCCCCATAGCCTGGCACATTCCTTCCTGAAAGGTGAACTGAATCCAGCAGGCAGATTTTGTCTCCAGTCACGTCTTTAGAAGGCTGCCTTAAATGTACAGCCATTAAAATAATAGTGAGTGATCTCTGCCTCTAGACATGAAAACCTACCAATGGTATATTCGTAAAACAATAGGTTGAATATAATCCCATTTTTGTTGTAAAATAAAATACATATAAGAAGTCTGGCAGAAAATATACCAAAATGTTAACTGTGTAATCACTGGGTAGGTGGGATGGGTATCTTTATTTACTTTTTTATAATTTTTTTTTGTGTGTGGTGAGGAAGATCAGCACGGAGCTAACATTTGTTGCCAATCCTCCTCTTCTTTCTGAGGAAAATGTGCCCTGGGCTAACATCCATGCCCATCTTCCTCTACTTTATAGGGGACACCGCCACAGCATGGCCTGATAAGAGATACGTCAGTGCGAGCCTGGGATCAGAACCTGTGAACCCCGGGCGGCTAAAGCGGAGCATGCGCACTTAAGCGCTACGCCACCTGGCCGGCCCTCCCTTTTTATAATTTTAAAAATTATTTTGGGGCCCGCCTGGTGGCATAGCGATTAAGTGCACATGCTCCACTGCAGCAGCCCCAGGTTCGGATCCCGGGTGCATGGAGGAGGATGGGCATGGATGTTAGCCCAGCGCCAGTCTTCCTCAGCAAAAAGAGGAGCATTGGCGACAGATGTTAGTTCAGGGCTGATCTTCCTCACTTACACCCAAAAATTAAAAATTAAAAAAAATTATTTTGCAATTATGCAAAAGCAATTTTTTAATTTTCATAACTTAAAAAATGGTAGATTGGGGTAAAAAGGTGGTTTGTTTACTAGAGAAGGTTGTTTGACCTTAGGCTTGAGACCGATGGGGAAGCAGGGAGAGGAGAGGAGCTCGTGTCTATGGAGCGTCCACTGCATACCTAGACTGCAGTAAGCACTCCTGCCTTCTCTCCTTTCATCCTCACAACCCTCCCATGAAGTGATGGCACCATTTCATAGTTTGGGAAACTGAGGCTCAGGGAAAGTTAGCAATTTGCTGAAGTCATACTATTTGGTAGAAATGAGATTTGAATCCAGCTCTGCTTAATCCTGTGCTGGTGGGTACAGTTAAGACATCTTTTCTCCCCCTAAGCTGGTAGGTCTGAGGCTGGGGCAAGAGATGCACCAGTCCTTGGGCTCTGGTAGATTTAACGTTTGATGAGTCTCATCAACGTTTGAGATCCCTCTGTCCACGATCACCTGTGTTACTCACGGAATGGTGCAGAGCAGCACTGGCATCACCGCGGAGCTCATTAGAAATGAAGGATCTCAGGCACCATCCCAGACCAGACACCGAGTCAGAATCTGCATGTTAACAAGATGCCCAGGTGATCCACCTGCACATTACAATTTAAGAAGTGCTCCTTTAAAAATGCCTCTCCAGCCCCACTCCCTGCCCAGGTTGCTATGGAAACCGCCATCCCTGGCCTCTGCTCCCAAAGTCCTTTCTCTTCCCCTAAAGCAAAGTGCTCTGTCAGACACTCACAGGAGCCTTGGGGCCCAAAAGGAAGAAAGCTATTACCAAAGACACTTCGTTAATCAAAATAATGCCTGGAACTTCATGGTTTATACATATAAGCCTCAAGGATAGCTGGACCTGGCTCCTCTACAACATTCAGAGCAGTGGTATGTTGGTAAATGTTTACCAACCAGCTTGGGGTGGAGCCCTGATTTGTAGCACTTGCCAATTTCTATGGAGTAAATACTCCCACCAGGACCAGTTCCAAGCCACTGAGGTGATGTCACTGAACGTGGAGTGGGAAGGGATGTATGCAACTGGCCCACATGAGCAGGCACCAGATCCAGCACACCACTCGGCCAGAGCCTCATTCTTCTGAGTCAAGGTCCTTCATACAAGAGGGGAAGCCACAGCACTATTTCGGCTAATGAGGACATAATGTTTTATTGTTGGCTTCCACAACCATTTAAATTTATCCATCTCTAATTAGTTTTGCAAAACAGAAAATGACTTGCCAAATATACTCCTCGACAGCCTGTTAGACCGTAAAATTGTCTGTACTGGCTGTTCTCTCTCAGAAACCAGAGGGAGTCTTGGGTTTGCGTTAGAGAAGGGTTGGGAAGCCCTGGCTCAACCTCATGAATAAAACATTTCCAGCATCTTCTAGGTGGGAGGAGAAAGGGGTTCAGGCAAAGCCTGTGCCATGTACTTTCCCCTAACTTTTCAGCATCTTACATCTCCTGTCATTCATTTCTCAACAGGGAAGTTTTCAGTTAGGAAGATAGAAAGTCCAGTTGGGAGTTCGAGGAGAAGCTGGATGGACAGAGAGCAGAAGATAGCATGGGTGATGGAAAACTGGAAGAAAGGAAGGAAACAGGAACTATTTGAAAAACATTGAGTAGGTTTGTGGCTGGAGGAGAAAGTGGTTCATTATTAGCCACCACTTAACTGAGCACTTAACATGTGCCAGCCTCTATGCTAAGCATTTTAAGTCAGTGATCTCATTGACTCTTCACAGAATTCCTATATCGTGATCATCATAATCATCATCATCTCCATTTTACAGGGGAGGAAACCGCTTTAAAAAGTTTAAGACATTTGCTCCAAGTCACACAGCTAGTAAGAAAAGAGGGCAGAACTCCAACCCAGGTCTATCAGATTCTGAAGCCCACGCTGTAAGCACTGCAATATGTCACCTCTAAATTTGTGCGAGTGGCGGAGGCATGGCTGGAAAGGGAGATGTCCCTCCCTGAGACAGGTTTCAAGAACATCTGGGCAGGCAGAAAGGCAGAAGGAATGGAGAAGATATGGACCACCAACACTCCCCCTGGGTCCTCAGTGCTCAGAGTGGAGGGCCTACGTTCCAACAGCCTCATCTACCAGTTCCGTCCTGCTCAGACCACTCCTGTGTGCCAGGCTCAGTTCCGGAAATGACATTTTCAGAGGAACATTGACAAATCAATGCATAAGCAGAAGAGAGTGACTAAAGAGTGAGAAAATTCAAAAGCTGCCCTTGTTGGAAAGGAATCAGGGCAGGAAGGATGAGTCTGAACCAACAAACACATTTGTCAGAGATTGCTGGCTGATCACAAAACATGTTCCTCCTCTTCTTGGACACACAGCTAGATCACATTTTCCAGTTGTCCATGCAGTTCAGTGTGGCCATAGACTACGTTCTAGCCAATAAAATACGAGTAGAAGTCATGTAACACACCTCCAGGCTTGGCCCTAAAAATCTCCCATGTGCAAGCGTTCGTGCTCTTTCTCCTTCCACAGTGACCCTGGAAGCCATTTGTTGAAGAAGGCAGAGCCACAGGATGCAAGGAGCCTGGTCTCTCAATTACTGCTTGGAGACAAGCCTCTCAACAATCAAAAACACCAAATTTAACTTTATGTAAGCAAGAAATAAACTCATATTTATTAAGGGTCTTCTTTTAAAAGACACCCTTGCCTGGAGAAAAGTCAGAGGTGGAGAGTGATCATGATGCCCAATGTCAGACGTCTGATGGGCCACCGTTAGTTAAAAGATGCTTGATGTTACTCCAAGGTAGAGAACTAAGACCAGGGGTGATATCTGTAAGGACTCTGATCATGACCCAGTGTAAGGAAAAAAAATTCCTAAGAATCAGAGATGTCCAAATATCTGGCTTCTGCCCACTCTCCAACCTCATCTCCCATCAGTCTCCCATGGGCTACCTACCTGTCCTTCTGTTCCATGAGCATCCTGAGCTCTTTCTCACCTCTGGCCTGTATGCATGCAGCTCCCTCTGCCGCAAACACTCTTCCTGACTCTTCACAGTCCTTATTCATATGTTCACTCAACAACTGTGCATCGCCTCATGCCCGCTCCATGCCAGGCACTGTTCTTGGTGCTTGGGATACAGCAGTGAACACAGCAGGCAAAAATCCCTGCCCTCGCGGAACTTAAGTTCTAGCCAGAAATAAATGCTATAAACAATGAGCATATAAATGAGTAAGAGCTAAGGAATAAAAAGAAAGGTATAACAACGAAAGGAGGACTGGGGGTTCCAGGGCAAGGGGGGATGGTGGTAATAGACGAGTTGTCATTTTAAGTAGGGTAGGCGTGGTGATGGTAGGACTCATTGAGAAGTTGATATTTGAGCCAATACTTGAGGGAGATGAGGAAATTAGTCAGAGAATACCCAGGGGGAGAGCATTCCAGGCCAAGAGAACAGCTAGAGCAAAGGCCCTGAGGTAGGAGTATCGCTGGTATGTTCAAAGAACAGCAAGGAAGTCAGTGTAGCTGGAGTGGAGTGAGCGAGAGGTGGTGTAGTAAGAGAGGGGCTGAGAGGGGCAACAGGAGGACCTCAGGCTCCAGATTAAACGCCACCTCCTCAGGTAGGCCTTTGTGAACCCCTAAATTGGAACTACATTTCCCTCCCTCAATCCCATTATTTTCTCACAGCACACTTCTCTTCTATGACATTGTATTAGTTTGCTAGGGCTGCCACAACAAAGTACCACCGAGTGGCTTAAACAACAGAAACTTATTGTCTCACAGTTCTGGAGACCAGAAGTCTGAGACCAAGGTGCCAGCAGGGTTGGTTCCTTCTGAGAACTGTGAGGACAGGATCTATTCCAGGCCTCTCTCCTTGGCTGGTGGGTGGCCGTCTTCTCTCTGCATCTCTTCACATCATCTTCCTTCTATGCATGTCTCTGTGTCCAGCTTTCCCCTTTGTATAAGGACACCATTCCTATTGGATTAGGGTCACCCTAATAACCTCACACTAACTTGATTACCTCTGTAAAGACCCTATCTGCAAATAAGGTCACATTCTGAAGTACTGGGGGTTAGGACATCAGCATATGAATTTTGGGGAAAACAATTCAACCCATAACAGACATTGTAAGTTATACTTATTTCACCCATGCATGTAATTGTTTAGTGCTTATAACCCCTGCTAAACTATTGGTGCCACCAGGGCAGGGACAAGTGGATTTCAGTCATCTCACTGCTCCCAGCACCTAGTCTCGTGCCTGACAGGTGCTCAACTGCTATTTGGAGATTGATTAACATTTGTTGACCAGATGAATGGCTGTCGTTAGAAGCTGCTTCCAGAGGCAGTGACTGCCTGACCCTGCAGCCACTGGGACAAAGGTTTGGTAGTCATTTGGTGGCGATTCAGCCATCACAGGGCATGCGTAGACAGAGCAAACTCTAAAACCCTTTCCCACCCTAAGAGCTGGTAATTCCCTGGCATTCCTGAAATGAAGCCCTAAGTTCATTTTGTTCTGCTGCAAATAAGCAGAGCAACCTCCTCTCGTCCTTCAATTCTGCTGCGTTCTTTCTTTCCGTTTAAAACCCTCTTCCCTCAGGGCTGCCCCTCAGGGCTGCGCTGGGTTCTGCTGACAAATTAGAAATCCTGCTGGGTTTCCAGCTTGACACTGCCCCTTTGGCCATCTGAAAGAACAATCAGGTAATCATTCCTGTAGTTTCAATGAAGCCGGGTTTACTCGACCCTCTTCTCTCCTTCGCCCCTCTTCAATCTCCTTAACACAGCCAGTGGCTATGGAAGGACACTGCACAGTGTGTAAGTATAAACCTTCTGGACAGCTACCAGCAAAGCAGCCAAAGTTTTATTTGGAGGAAAGAGCAGCAAAACAGCTAAGAGAGCAAAGGCGGAGTATAGACTTTGGTCTCCATGCCTTGTCCAGATGCTGATTTGTGGTGGAACTTCAGAGATGTCATTTAACCTGTCTGGGCCTCAGTTTCTTCACCTATGAATTAGAGATAATAACTAATGGGGCTTACATCACTACCACACAAGGATATCAACATACTATGAAGGCTTAAAAGTGTTATTCTAATGTAACCACGGGCCCATTTAGAGCCATTTCGAACAGACCCCATCTCTTATCAACAGAGTGATTAAGAAATTGTCTTTCAGGCCTAGCGGTTAATGTCGGCATGCTTCGCTTCAGTGGCCTGGGTGGTGTTCCCAGGTGTGCAACCATACCACTCGTCTGTCAGTAGCCATGTTGTGGTGGCGGCTCACACAGAAGAACTTACAAATATACACAACTATGTACTGGGGCTTTCAGGGAGAAAAAAGAAGAAAAAAGGAAGAAGATTGGCAACAGATATTAGCTTAGGGCCAATCTTCCTCTGGGAAAAAAAAAAGAAAGAAAGAAATTGTCTTTCAGAAAATTTGCAAAGTCATGTAGCCAGGGCATGCTCAGAAGAAGAAATCTTGGCCTGAAATGACCACAGAATCAGGTTCTCCTCCCCACAGAACCAAAGGACCGGGACACGTCCAGAACTTAAAAGTCAGGCTCTTATCAGAAGCAAGGGGTCTGTCATTCAGGAAGATTCGGTGTTAAAATTCCTTTCCCATGTTACCATAAAAGTTTAGAACCTCATCATAAACGTTTAGAACCTTACCAGAAATGCTTGAAGCCCACCAATCAAAACCTGTCCCACGAGTGTTTCCACGTGCCAGCCTGTTCTCCCTAACATTTTAAATTTTGCCCCAAATCCTGAACTGGGGAGACAGATCTGAGGGCACACACCCCCATCTTCCTTCAGATTGATCTCACAGAATAAAGCTTATTTCTTTTCCCTAAAGCCATAATTAACTGGCTTGTTTATGTGCATCGGGTAAGAGAACACCATTTTTGTGTGGTAACAATGTGAACTGTTTCACTATAATCTGATGATACAGATTTCTTATCATCACCCCAAAAGCCCTGCAGAACCTTGCCCCAGACTCTCCACACTCACCCGGAGCCCCTCTCCAGCTAGTTATGCATCAGTCCCCTAAACACACAAGTTCTTTCCTGCCCTAGGACTTCTTCCCTCTGCCAGGAGTAGTTTTATCTCCTAACATCCACCATGTTGAGATTCTTCTTGTTCTTTAGTTTTCAGTTCAAACATTGCTTTCGAAGAGAAGCTTTTCTTTTCTTGTCCCTCCTACCTAAAGTGGATGCCCGCCCCCCATTATGCTCACTCTCAGCCTTATGTGATTTCTTTACAGCACTTAGTATGTCATTCCATTCATTCTAGTCACTTGCCTGTCTGCCTCACCAGATCAAAGGACCATGTTGCCCTCACTCACAACCCTCACTGCCCAGCACAGGGTGTGTGTGGCCGTGAGAGTGGCTCAATAAAGATTTGTTTCTGACACTTGTTTCTGACAGTGGACAATTGAAAACAATACAAAGACCCAACCAAAGCAGGTTAAGGAACTCCAGGCACATGTGTGAGTTAGCAAAAACCCAGCCTTCCCTCCTGAGTTTCTCTCTACTCTCACGCTATCACCACACTCACAACACTTCTGATACCAGATGGGGGGGTGGGGGCTTCCCCCTCCAAGAAATTCTCTGTGACACCAGCTAGGTGTCCTACAATTTAACCCAATTCTGACACTATCTAGCTGGAGATACCATCAGATCCCACAGGTTAAGGGCTCAGTCCTACAAGACTGCCCCTCACTGCAGATGCCAATCGCAAGTAGTAGGTTCCCAGGTTACCCACAACTTCTGTCCGACTTGTAGCTTCTTGTAACTCCCCCTTGGATTTGACTATTTGCTAAAGCAGCTCACAGAACTCATGGAAACACTTACTTCCATTTACCTTTATTAAAAGAAATGATACAGGATACACTTGAACAGCCAGATGAGGAGAGATATAGGACAAGGTCTGGGAGGGTCCCAAGAGCAAGAGTTTCTGTCCCCGTGGAGTTGGGTATGTCACCCTCACAGTATGTGGATGTGTTCACCAACCCGGAAGCTCTCCGAACTCCATACTATTGGGATTTTTATGGAGGCTTCCTCACATAGGCATGATCAACTATTAACTCCATTTCCAGCCCCTCTCCCCTCTCCGGAGAATGGGGAGTGGGGCTAAAAATTCCAAGCTTCTAATCATGGGTTGGTCTTTCTGGTGACTAGTCCCCATCTGGGAGCCCAACCAGAGTTGCCTCATTAGAATAAAAGATGCTCCTAGCGCTCTTATCACTTAGGAAATTAGAAGCATTTCAGCAGCTCTGCATCAGGAACTGGGGCAGAGACCAAGATACATATTATCTCACAATGCACTTAATAAAATGCTCCAGAGCCATTCAAACTTATCACTGAGAAGACTATGTAGCAGCATAGGAAAATATTTAGAATATATTATTAGGTTAGCAAATGCTATTTACACTTTGATTGCAACTATGTAAAAATACAATGCCATATGGCCAGAAACTAGAAGTAAACAAATTTAGAATCAGTCAAATGACTCGCTGGGATGGTGAGACTATGGGTGCTCTTGGGTTCTTTCTCTTTTATTTCTGTTTCTGCTGCCATAATGCTGTTTGTTCAACGATCAGTTTGTTTAGTTTTCAGCACTAAACTAGGCACACTGCTGAGTGGCCCCAGAGCGGGTCAAACATTTTCTCACAGGTGTACGTGGAATGAACTTCTTTTTCACACATTTCTAGAGCCAGCTGGGGCATGGTGAAGTGGGGAGCAGCACACAACATGGCCTTTGAGCTTCTATCAACTTGGCCTTGTAGTTATGCATCAGGAGTGGGGTGGTTCCTCAGAGGGGAAGTCAGGATGTGGCTACCAATTCAGAAGGTAATGCCTGCTGCCCCGAAAAAATGACACCAAAAGCCACCACATCAGTCAAGATTTCTCTATAACGACAACTTACATGTGCACAGCGTTTTGCTGTTTTTAAGGCCGTGTCACATATGTAATCTCACTCAACCCTCAAAACTCCTCTTGTGAGGTCACTGGTTACCATGCACACATTCCAGAATACAAACTGATGCTTGCAGAGGTCGTCATCTTCATTCTTACCTTGCAGGCTAGTGATGCATCAATGAAGGTGGTGATATCTGTGGCATAGAATTATGCTCCCTGGGAAGAAAACTGCACCATAAATTTACTTAGCCAAGTAATCAGAAACAGATTCCATAACTACACAGCAATGTGAAGGCTAAACTGCCAGGTACGTGCACTGCCTTCTATGAAGCCCAGCAAGATGGTTCAAGAGTTCTCAAGCTTTTCCCCATTGTGACACAGATGATGGATGACACTCACACGTGTGATACATCTCCTTGGAAATCCTCAGGGTCACACACAGTTCCCAGTCACTACCTGACACGACCTTCTGACCTGGCCAGGAAAGCACCCAACAGCACAAATAAGCCAGAAGATCAGCAAATAAATCATTGGAATACTGCAACATTTTCACAATTATTAGCACGGGAAGCAGTTTTGCACAGTGGCTAAGAGCGTGGCCTTTAGTGACAGACAGAACATAGCTTCTAACTCTTTGTAGCTATGTGAATCTGAGCCAGTTTATTTACCTCGCTGAGCCTCAGTTTCCTCATCTTTAAATTGGGGATAATAACGCCCATCTCCTAGGGCCCGGGTAAGGACAAATAAGATAATTCGTACATAGCTCTTTGCAACAGTCTTGGTACATAGCATGCATAGGTACAAGTGTTAGCTAACAATAGCAGCAGCAGTGCTGTTAAAATTACTTGAGAAATCCTTCAAGAATGACCACAACACACTAGACAAGCTCTGGCTCTGAGTGACCTTGTTCCAAGAGCGTTGCCCACAAAGGGTTGAGAGATGGACAGTTGATATAATGAAGTTCAGGATGAAGCTGGACCATTCCAAAGGAAATCCTGCCAATTTCTGTGGGGTTCACTCATTGAGAATTAGACCCCATGGAGAGTGAAGAAGGAGAAAAGGTCAGAGAGCCCATAAAGAGATATGTTGATAAATCAGGGGAGAGAACTTGGCAGGCCCAGCAAACATTTACAAGTAAAATATACATTCAGATCTCTTTGGAAGTCTCCTGAAAGGAGGGAGGGGTTGGCCTAAAGTACAGGTGAGATTTGGGTGGGAGAGGAGGAGCAGGGCAGAGCCTGGTGTGCAAGAAAAGGAAGGACATGTAGCCAAAGCAGAGTTTGTGCCAGAAAGCAGAGATCGAAAGTCTCCTTGCCTTCTTCTCTTTGCCTCTTCCATCATCCTCTGCCCCTCCTGAAATAACTCAGCCCTTTGGCTAAGCTATCAGGATGTTCCAAGCTGGTTCTGCTCGCAGTATTTCCCCAGCTAGCTAATTAAACATAGCACATGTAATTGAATCATAGTGAAGCCCAGAGCTGATGCCTCTATACCCAGAGGGGAAAAGGTGGAGTGTGACGAGAACCAACTGCGTCTTACTAGTCCCAGCTAGAATTCTGTAGATATTTTCAAACCTCAGCACAAAAAGCATGATATTTGAGGCCATATCATGTAGAGATTAGAGTAATCCTCTCAACAAGAGAAGAGAAGATATCCCTTTTATGCAACAACAGTTCAGTAAATTTTGTTTAGCTTGTGTAGGATACAGTTAATTACAGTAATTTATCAAAGTGGCACAAAGTGGTATTCACACACACAAAGAGTATTATCCCACAGTTGAAAATCCTTAGTTTTATATAAGCTGAAGCTAGTACTAATTGAATTTTCACTTGGGTAGATAAAATCTTTAACAACTCTGGGATAACTAAATGCTCTCTGCTCAATGATGTGGATCGGATGATTTACAACACCTTTCACACAATCATGCTAATTTTGCTTTCATATGATTAATTAAAACAATATGTTCATTCTTCCTAAAGTGGAATTAGGGCACCCAAGGAGTTGGCTTTTATTACCAACTTCCCTATCCAGCAATAAAAGTAATTTTCACACATTGTCTTCAAGAAAGTGGTAAGTACTTGAGGCCCTGATGGAAAGACTTTGGCAAGCTCAACTTTGCTCTTTGGAAGGCAACGGAGGTGAGTCTGATGGGCAGATAGAGGTTTCTAGGACTTCAGAGCTGAAAAGGACTTTAGAGGCAATCTCATGAAAACCCCCTATTTTGCAGATGAGAAAACTGAGGCTTGGTGAGACCAATAAGTTATCCCCAACTTATAAGACCCCACTTTTGGCAGAACTGATATCAGTATCCAGCTACCCTGATTCTTAACTCAGTCTTCTGGAGAAAGAGCACTGGACTGGGAGTCAGCAAATCTGGACTTAGGAGCTGACTCTGCTGCTGACTCACTGCAGGACCTGACAAGCACTGAGTCTCTCTCACTTTCCTCTTCTGTAGAACTGGGATGATAGCACTTGCACCATCAATCTTCCAAAATAACAGGGCTAGGAGATAGATGAAGCCAGTTTGGGGCACTCCTCCATCCCTATCCCCCATTTTCTCCTGAATCTCCCAGACCCCTCTGCCTCAGTGCCTTATCACCCCCCACTCCTTAGAATCCTCAAAGGGGCCCTCTTGTTTTTTCCAGATGGGGAAGCTGAAGACTGGGAGACACCATGGCCCCAGAGCTAATCAGTAGCAAAGCTGGTTTGGAGCCCATTGTCACTGCTGCCTCTCTGTGCTGCTCCTCCCTGCGCCCATTCCCTCAGAACCCTGCCCTCTGCCGCGGTGACAGCAGATGGCAACTCTCTTGGGTGACAATCCTTAACCCTGAGGGAGCCCTACTCACCCTGACGCTTTGGCTCACCTAGTCGCCCCAAAAAGGAGACCATTTTTAATCAGCACCTCTGACATCAGACTCAAATTCTTAAGCAGTTAAAGGCAGAAAAGTCCTCAACCACCTTCACTTTACAGATGGGAAAACTGAGGTCCAGAGGGAAAAAAAGTACCATTTACGAAGCACCACTTACGGTGCTCTCTCAGGTGATCACATTTCATTCAAGGGCAGAAAGAACACTTGACTTGTCCGAGGTCATCCGGCTGCTAAGTGCTTGATCAGGGCTCCCCCAGGACTGCTCTGTTTCACACGCAAACATCAGCCCTCCCCAAAGCTTTCTCCCTAACATTCACGGAGCATAAATGTCAAGTGTGATCTAAGTGTTTCACATGTACTAATTCATTTTATACCTCACACAACCCTCTGCGGGGGGTGCTACTATCACCCACTTTACAGATGAGGAATGGAAGTAAAGAGGTGAAGCCACCTGCCTGAACTTACACGACAATTGAATCCAAAGGCTGACATTTGAATCCAGGCAGTGTGTCTCCGGAGTCCACACTCTGATCCTCTGCACTCGACTGCCACCTGCAAGGCACTGCCTCTCCTCAAACATCGGTGAGGTCTGCAAGGTCTTTGGACCTTAATGGAGCTGTGCTCTCCGTGCGAGCGTAAAATGAAATCAATTAGGAGGTGCCAAGGACAGGTGTCACGAGCCTTCAAACGGATACGCAAAGACTTCAAATGGACCTTCAAGAGTTCTCGCTTCCCTCACAGGGTCACTGGCTCCGGATCCACGGAAGCTATTAGCATAATGACAACCCTGCTTGAAACCTTAGCCCCGTGCTGCCTCCTTCGGCTTCCCCTCTGCTTCACGCTCCACTGGAGAGCGCAGACAGCTGCGTTCATCTACTGCAGAAGTCTTAACACCCACTCAGCCACTGCGTGCCCTTGCCCTTATGGCCAGTGCACCAGAAAGACCTGTGGATTTCTCCAGGCTGGCCTGACACACAAAAGGAGGGAAAGCAATAAAATAAAAACCATGGGCGACATGGGATAGTACAGAAGATAAAATGGGGGTTTTAACGAGATGAACACATTAATTCATTCATCCATAAATTACTCATTCTTATTATCACAATTTCTCACCTTTCCAAACTGAGTACTTCTTTTCTTTTTTTTTTTTAGAAAGGATAAAGTTATACGCTTCTTTTTTTTTTTTTCAGGCATACATCATTATATTTCTATTTCTGCATTGATTACATCATGTTCACCACCCAAAGACTAATTACAATCCATCACCCCACACATGTGCCTAATCATCCCTTTCGCCCTCCTCCCTCTCCTCCTCCCCTCTGGTAACCATCAATCCAATCTCTGTCTCTATGTGTTTGTTTGTTGTTCTTTTTATCTTCTACTTATGAGTGAGGTCATACAGTATTTGACCTTCTCCCTCTGACTTATTTCACTTAGCATAATACCCTCAACGTCCATCCATGTTGTCACAAATGGCTGGATTTCATCATTTCTTATGGCTGAGTAGTATTCCATTGTGTATATATACCACATCTTCTTCATCCATTCGCCCCTTGATGGGCACATAGGTTGCTTCCAAGTCTTGGCTGTCGTGAACAATGCTGCAATGAACACAGGGGTGCATGTATCTTTATGCATTGATGTTTTCATGTTCTTTGGATAAATACCCAGCAGTGGAATGACTGGATCGTATGGTAACCCAAACTGAGTACTTCTAAGCATAGATTCTAGAACTACACCAAATAATCAAATGTTTATTCTAGATTCTTTAAAAACGAAAAAGAAAATTACAAGGATTTGTACTTTACTTCTGCAAAACAGAAGGAATTATATGTACTCTACAAAACAGCCACAAATTATTTTGTCCTCCTTTGAAGATAATTTCAGACAGAGAAACAAAAAATGAAAACACTTTCTATAAACCTTGATATTAAGACTTGTGCTCACGTGGAGCTATGCTAAGACTGTGGGCTTGGAAGTCGGACTGCCTGGGTCTTATTCCTGTCCTACCACTTAGAAACTGTGTGACCTTGGCAAGTTACCTGTCTTGGCCTGGCCTTACTCACTCTCTCTGTAAAGTGGGGATGATGCTAATAAGTATACCAGTTTAGGGACTGTTAAAAGGATTAGATGAGATTATGTACGTAAAGCTTTCAATAAATGTCAGTGGTTATCAGCACGTGATTATTGTTCTCAAAAAATATAATATTTGTTATATTAATGGGAATTCTTTCTATTGGAAGAAACAGAAACCAAATGAAACTAGTGCAAAACAAAAGAGAAAGGGAATTTATTGGCTGAGGCATCTGTAGGCACACAGGTGTACTGGCCCCAGGCTAGTCGGAATCCAGGAGCTCAAACAGCGTGAGAATCAGTCTCTGTTTAACACTGTAGATTTCACCTCAGCTTTGGTCTAAGAGTTGTCCGAGTTATCTCAGGCTCCTCCGGGACATTATTTCTGGGATCAATTCCTATAGCTCATGACATGGGGGCAAGACAGAGCTACCACCTCGATCTTCAATTCAAAAAATTCCAGGGAAGTTATATGCTTCTTCCCATGGCCAGGGAAGTGGGGAGTATAATTGGCTACCCCATCCAAATCACACAGGGCAGGAGAGTTTCCCAAAGGAAGAAGGGAGGGACAGAGCAAGCAACGCTGGGCGAATGAGAACTATAGATGTTCATTATACCTGTTATTATGTGAACCAGTTTCTCACAACAAAGTCCTTTTAAAGAGTATACACTACCTATGTAGATCTATAATATTCAACATATACATGTTCTTCAACAAATAGAGATGAACCATAAGTTATGTAATACTTTGCAGACAGAGATTAAGTTTATTCTTTCTTCTATCCTCCACAGTGCCCAGCACAGAACAGGCACTCTGAGCAGTATTCATAAAGTGACTAACAGCTTAGCTCTGGAATCAAATTACGTCATTGTATTAGTTGGGATAAATTAGATTATGCTTCAATTTAAAAAAAAAATCTAAATCTTAGTGACTTAGCACAACATGTTTGTTTCTCACTCACATGAAGTCCATGCCGGTGCAGGTGACTCTCCAGGGCAACTGTCCTCAGGAGACGCGCAGAGACCCAGCTGACGGAGGCCCCACCACAGTGTACCATCTGTAACACCGGGCCTCCTGAGTTAACGTGCGGAACAGAGCTCTAGGGGGTTCTCATCTTGGCAATTAAGTCCTTCACTCCAGAAGTGACCCATATCCTTCTGCTCACAGCCCATTGGCCAGACCCAGTCACTGGCCCCACCTACGCAAAGAACTGAGGAATGTCATCTTCCCACATGCCTAGAAGGAGAGGGGAATCAGATATGTGTGAGCTCTAGCCGTCTCTACCAAAATCAGTTAAAATAAACATTCTGTAAAAATTACACCCCAATTTTAAATATTAAGAAGATCTGAAGAAAAGAAAATAGCCTAATACCTATTAATATGGCTTTCCTACTACTCCATCACTGAGCACCATTCCCCACATTTCTGACTAAACTCGTATTACAGCTCAGCAGAGACTAATTCCATTTGAAAGTTCAAAGTTTATTTATTTTTCACGCTCCACTATTAGACAGAAATGACCTTCAAAATCCAATTGAGCATACAATCTTACTACAGGCAATTGACAGTTCTTTGCAAAAGCCTTTTAAAAAATATGCCTACTCTTTGACCCTGTAATTCCACTTCTGTGATTTAACCTGAGGAAATCAGCACGGATGTGCACACAGATTTAGCTACAAGGATATTCCTTGCAGCCCGTTTGTAACAGGGAAAAGTAAGAATTAACCTAAATGCCAGCAAGAGTGTGTTGGTTAAATAAATTAAAGCGTGTCCTCACACCGAATAATATGCATCCCTTAATAATTACACTGGGAAGGTGTATTTATTAAAGTGAAAAGAGGTTTGTGATACATTAAGTGGGGAAAAAGATTCTAGAAGAAAATATACCAAGGAATGAGTAAGGTTTGCTCCTATGTGGGCGGGATTATGGGTGTTTTTATTTTCTCTTTTTTGCTAGACTATTATTTTCTGCTATTATGAGTATTGCCATTGAAATAAGAAAAACAGGGTAGTTCAAATTCTAAATAAATAATATCCTTGGGCCCATCACATACCCACTGCTCGTAATGGAGCTTTTATTTTAGAAATTCACTGCTGCGATTAGGTTCTCTTCAGTCTTTAATGCTCACGGTCACTACTGGTGACAATAATAGCAGGAGAAATTCTAGGAGACACCACTTCCCAGTTTATAAGACCTTTCACCTTCACGAGCCTCCCCACAACTGTAAGGGAAGGTAGTTCAGGCCTTGCTATCCTCGTTTTACCACTAAGGCTCAAAGCCACTAGGTGACTTGCCCAAGGGTGAAGACTACATGAGAATCCAGGACTCTTCCAGGCCACTGCACTGTCCAACTCCAGGAACAACACTGGGTTCTAAGAGGTCCATTCACATAGAAAATAATGTGAAAAGTGCCCCCTGGAGTTGTGCAGTCTCCAGTCCTGCTCAAACCCTTACTGGGTAGCCACAAGTCCTCTGACACTAATTAGCCAGCTGGTATCAATAGTGGGTTACAAATAAGTAAGCAAATTAGTATTCAACAGATATTTATGGAACACCCCTATAAGTTAATGCTGTTGGGGTCCCTGAAGCTAATAAGTCTGACCTTTATCGTTTAGGCAATGAGAAGATATTTGAGGGTCCTAAGAGGTAGAATGGTGTGATCAGAGCTGTGTTTTAGAAAGAAAAGAAATAAGAGTCAGTGGAGGTGAACAAGATCAGAGGAGGCAGGGAGACCAATGAGTCAGGAGGCTGTTGCAATCATCTAGGCAGGAGAAAATAAATGCCTAAACTAAGGCAGAGGTGCCTGAGTGAGGAGAGCATCAACATCATCACCATCATGATAATATTAGTAGTAGCTACCCTTTATTGAGCACTTCTTATGTGCCATATGCTATGCTGGTGATTTACATAGTGACTCCACTCAATCTTCAAACTAACCCAGTGAGGTAGGTACTATTGTAATCCCCATTCTGAGGTTAGGGTTCAGAAGGGTTAGGTCACCTGTCCAAAGTCACACAGCTACTATGTGGCAATGATTCCAACTTAGGCCCACATAACTTCAAAGCTTGTCCTCTGAGCCACCATGCTGAGAATTAGTGAAAGAAGGTAGATGGCTAATGGGTGACAATGATGACAGGAAGAGATGACAAGTTCAGTTTCAGAAATGTGGAATGCCATAGAATATCCAGATGGACAATCCAGTGGCCGTGGAGAAGGGCTAGGGCTGAAGATGAATCTTTGGAAGCCTCCGTGAGCGGATGAAAGCTGACGCCATGAGAACAAACAAGCTCACGGAGAGAATGCGTGCAGCAGACAGCCTTGAATGGAAGCCTGGCAAACCTCAATCTTTAAAGGCTAGGGAAGCTTCTTTAAAAAAATAAAATACAATCAAGGCAGGAGGAAAATCGAGAAAGAATAGGGCCAAGGAAACAATGAGTGAAAAAAGTTCCAAAAAGCAAAGAGTAGCTTTAGTGGTGTCAAATGCTACATATCCAATAATAGGGGCTAATATTTTTGAGGACTTATTAAATACCAGATATTGTTCCAAGGGCTTTGTGTATATTAGTTCATTTAATCCTGACAACAATCCCATGGGTAGACACTATCCCACTTTACAAATAAGAAAACTACCCTGTCCCAGGGCCCGTGGCATATAAGTGGTAGAACAGAGATTCAAAGCCAGGCAGTCTAACTCCAGAGCTGGCACTCATGGCCTCTACACTGTATTGCCTTCCTCAGGAATGTTTAACGTTTTCTGAGCACTCAGATTATGCCAGGCACTGTTCCACGTACTGACTCCTTCACTTCTCACAATAACCTTATTAAGTAGGTACCATTATTATCCCCACTGTACAAATGGGAAAACTAAATCACAGAGCAGTTGCCCAGGATCACACAGCTAGTAGAACCATAAAGGTATAGTAGATCTATTCATGAGGAAATTAAAGAATTATCAACCAGCACTTGGCGGATAAAGGTGCGTGGACAGGAATCTTAAAGTGAAATGTAGAAATGAAAATTCCGAGTTCAATGGAAAGTAAAGAATTATAAAACTTTGGTGTTGGACGAGGCCTGGAGCATTCATTAAGGCTGTTCACCAAATGTCAGGCACATAGGAGGACTGCACTTTCTGGCCCTTGTGCTCATGTGGGGCCACAAGACTAGGTCCATCCAATGACTTGTGAGAGGACATGACACATCACTTCTAGGCCAGTTGATTGCCAGTGAGAGACCTTCCAGAGCACTCTTTCCCTCTGCCCCAGCAATCTGCAGTAATGGAGACGGTGGCTTCATCAACCTGAGTCTCGGCACAGGGGGACATGGAAACAAGCCCTCAGCCTCCTCACAGGGACATGTGCGTGAATGAGAAGGAAACATGGCTGATACAAAGCCTTGAAAGTGAGTTGGATGGGGAAACTGAGGACCCGAAAGGAAAGAGATCTGCCCAACATCACAAAGCTGGCTACTGAGGGGCAAGAATCCAAGCCTCTGGCATCCCATTCGGTTATATTTCCTTCATACCTCATCGGGCATTTCGCACATCTTGCAAGTCACTGCCCCTTCTAACCTGAAGCATATTCTGATTCTGTAAATGGGTGCAAAAGCTGAATTAAACTAATCATTGCCTGATGTTCACAAACTGTCCCCTAGTGCAACACACTCAGAACTCACTTTTTTTGAGAGGTAGACGGAGAAGGCTCAGGGGTCTGGGGGGGTGAGGGAGGGAAACCCCGCTCTATTATTTATAGAATCGGGGCTAATTTAATTAAGTTTTGACAGAAAGTGCTCAATTTTGCAGACAGTTGCCACCCGTTCCTCCTGCAGTCTGGATCTCCTCGTAGTAACTGACTCGGCTCCATCTTCCTCTTTGATGTATGAGGCTATAAAACAGGGAGTGAGCAAGTCACCTTCAAAGAGGCCTTTCGTCATTGCAATAACTAGAAGTAATTTATGGGCACCTGGAATTTGGGTTCTCTGTCTCTGACTCGGCAACAGATTGAAATCACAATCTGGATGCTGGCAGCCAATTGGAAGGTCAAAGGGACTCTGAAATGTATCAGTCTTCTGGAATCTAGGATAAGGAAACATCACCGTCCACACTCAGCCATGAGACCCTCAGCAGGGGTTTTGGACAGAGGCTGCCTCTTGGGTATTTGGGATTTACTTCACCTTTGGAGGTTTCCTGGGACATCCTCCCCATCCCAACCACCATCCAAGTCCCTCCCATCCTTCAAGGCCCAGTTTAATTCCTGCCTCTTCTAGGAAGCCCTCCCTGACTACCCTAGCCCGTGATATGTATTGTATACCCTGACTTTACAATTCTTTTGACACTTGTCACATTCTCTTTGGTGCATGCTATTAACGTTTGCGTGTCTAGACTCTGTAGATCATGTTTCTGTCGAAATAGGTTTCAAATCATGTGCCAGTTCTGATCAATTAGTAGTGGCTGCCTGGAGTTCTATAGGGAGAACTCTGAGGCTGCATCTGGGCCCAATGGTAAAGAGTGTGGTTATTGATTGGCAAAGCCTGCAATGGGCATGGCAGGTAAAAAAGGAAAATGTATGGCATCTGTTTGCCCTCTATGCTGTACACAGTACATTCTTTAAAAATAGAGTCCATAACGTACACTTACTTATATTCCCAGGAACATTTGCATAGGCACGCCATGGATGCTCAAAAATTATTTCATGAATAAATATTTCCCATTTTAACAATGACCTAACTTTAATGCATTAATCAGATGTGTTCTAATTATGATTCTTTCAAATGGCCCTTAACACAAGTATGTGTAGACCTGACTCCTATCAGAAATTTATCCAAAACTAGATTTTATATGAGGGATGGCTTTGACACATCAGCCCCTAACGTTTCTGAATCTGAAAATATTAATACATTAATAACTCTTAGCATCTGTGCAGTTATTAATGATTTTCCAAGTTTTTGTATCTAGTACCTCATTTGATTATTACATGACTTTAATGAGGTAAAAGTTTATTCCCATTTTACAGATTTGAAACAACTTGTTTAGTAGTATAATGATTAGTTAGGACCAGAAGAGGTAACCAAATATTTACCAATCCCCAGCAAAGTAAAATAAACACTTAAGGTCTAGGCCAGTGTTTCCCATAGTTTTTTTCTCACAGAACATCAGGATTTTTGTAGGGCCACTACATAGGACCCTCGACATGAGCTATTTTCCAGCTATTTGACTCCAGAACCCCTTTCGACAAGAAGCATCTGAGTTCTACAAAACCTTCTGGGAAATGCTTGCCTGGGCTCATCAGACTCCTGTCCCAACACTCATCTAAAGTTGCCAGCAGGGGCACCAGAAGGGCTGCAGAGCCCTTCAGAGTTAAGAGCCTGGGCTCTAGAATCCAACCGGTTAAGTTCTGGCTCCAGCACTGACTGGCCATGACCTTGGATGAGTCGCTGAATCCCCAGCCGCACTTCCCGCCCGTAACAGTCGGATTCTAACAGGGCCTAGCTCCCAGGGTTGTCATGAGGATTGGGTGAGACAGAGCAGGTAGATAGCCTCACCCATGTAAGCACTCCATAAATGGTGACTGGTATTAGTGCCAATGAGGAAGAAGGGCAGAGTGGAATCTATTTAAAAACAGAACAAAATGTCACAGGCTGGGCTCCATAGGAAGCAGACTCCAAGATGGAGTTTAGCGTGCAGGAGGTTTATTGAGGAGTGCTCTTGAGTTCAACAGCTGTGGAAGGGAAGTGGGGGAAGGAAGAGAGAGAAGAGAAAGTCCAGCTGCAATGCAGCCCAACGACAGCCAACCCCACAGGGAAAGATCTAGAGCAAAACCTATCCTTCAGAAGTGTCCCCAGGTGGGCTGAGGACAGCCCTTTAAACCTCACATGGATCAGTCGTTCGATGTGGTTCACCCAGGAAGGGCTGACCTTGGGTCAAGCAGCTCTCTGCAACTCAGGCAGTCCCTCAAGGGGCCACCAGCACTCCGAGGAGCTGGGACAACAAGTCCTTCACCAGAGGAGCACCTGAGCAGTGCACACAATGCCCTGTACACTGTCTCCACCACCCAAAAACAAAAATCAGAAGACAAAACAAAGCAAAAGCTTCCTCTGACCCTCCAGGACAGAAAAAGGGCAGTCTGCAGACATCAACCAAATCTAGTCATTTATTCATTCATCAGTTATTAATGCCTACCATATGCCAGTCTCCAGGGCTTAGGGCTCATGAATCAGGGACTGATTCTATAGCAATAATCATAATAATGTTTTCTCTTGACTTTTTCAGGCATGAAAATAAAGATGGAGAAACAGAGAAGGAAGAGATATCAAATCACTTGAAGCCAGGATATATTCTCAGGTGATCAGTCACCTGTCAGACCAGTATGAAAAGGTGTTAATTTGAATGAAGAAAGGGACACGGCAATTTTTTTCCCCACAGCAATACATCAAGTTGTTCTCCCAGTGACTTAGCGTGCTTGGCAAACTGTGCGCGTTACACAAAATTGAATTCCCAGGTTTGGGGAAGCCTGGGCAGGCTCGAGCTACATGAGGATTTATTGCTTTAGGTACTTCAAATGCCTCCCACTGAAGTTGTGGTGACCTTCTCCCCCTGCCCGTGGCCCCAAGTTAACCACAGCCTGGGTCTGAGCAAAGGTCAACAGCACACTGAATCAAACAAAAGCAGCCCCAAAGAGACGGGTCCCTGGTTGGTAGGGAGAGAGAGCAACGTCCTCCATGTCCCTGGAAGGCCGGGCTGCATTCCCCTCTCCCCTGGAGCAGCTTCGGTCCTCAGTGTCCCCCCCACCCTCCAGACTCCTCTCATCCTCTCCATCTTCTCCTCACATCTTCTCCCCAGTGGTCCCTCAAGCATCCTCTACTCTAGCACAAGACAGCTCTCGCTTTTCCCACTGACCTTCTCACCTGTTTACGTCTTATCTTCTCAAGAAACCAGCAAGCACTCTGCAACTAACATTTCACATTTGCATAGCACAGTACAATTTACAACCTGCTCCTGGGCCTCACAACCAGCAGAGAGGCAGGCACTGCAGAAATGATTACTCCCACTCTGGAGATGAGGGCACTGAGGCACAGGGAGGCAAAGGACTTGCCCAAGGTCACAGAGCAAAAAGGCAGGATGTAAGCCAGGCCCTCTGTGCCACAAACTAGCCCCACTCACTGCCTCTCAGCCGCGGGGACCAGGCCATGCATTGGCAGTGTGCCTTACACTTAATAGAACAATTGATCCAGGTCATGGACTGCAGGAATTACATGGGAATCCAGTGAAGATGGCCAGTCTCCCAGAAGAAGCCCATGTCTACACTTAACGTGCAAATATAGTAACCAACTCAGCATACCTGGAGAAGCTGAGGGTTTTTTGGCTTTGTATTACTGTCAAGCCAAAGCAGCAGATTAAAATTTTGGAATAAAACAATATAGATTTTTTTTTACCTTCACTGTCCCATGAGAATTTAGGAAATTATGGTCCTCCAAGCCTGAATATTTTTCTCGTCTGTTAATGTTCTTGTTTTAAAATTTTCCCAGGCCCCTTCTAAGAATGAGCCCTTGGCAGGTATTCATACTACACCTTTTCTTTCATTCAACAAATACTGAGCACCTACAGTGGGCCAGGCACTTGCTAAATGCTGAGGATTCAGCCAGGGACCAGGCAGGCAGATTCCTGCCTTCAGGAGGTCATACAGTCTGGCAGGATAATACAATTATTAAACAAGTAAGTACAACGCAGAATTTAGAAACATCACTCTTTGTAACTCGGTTGGTTGGCGTTTAAAATAGTACAACCTTTATGAAGAGCAATTTGGCAGTAGCTATGAAAATTTCAAATATGTATAACTTAAGACCCAGCAGATGCAAAAATAAAAGAAGACCAACTAAACTAAAACAGCAGATACTAAAGCAAGGCATAAAGTTACAGGGATGAAGATATTCGTTTCATCGTTGTTAGTAATAGCAAGAAAAAGGAAGGAATGAGAGAGAGGAAGAAAGGGAAAACCTAAATGCCCATCCAGAGGAGTATGGCTAAAAAATTCTGACACATTCAGACCATAGGGTACTATGTAGTCAATAAATACATGAGATAGAGGTATCTGTATGACTTGGGAAAACGTTTATAAAATATGCTACGTGAAAATAAGCCAGTTGGAAAACGACGTGTGTATTATACATATGAATATATATGGGTACACCTACACAGGTACACACGGACATGGAAATGTACCTATTTAAAGTGACAGGAAAAAAATTAGGAAGGAATTAGACCAAACTGTTAGCAGGGAATATCTCTGAGCAGTGGAATGGGGATGGTTTAAACTGCTAAACTTCTGAACTGTTTGCAAAGTAACATTCCTTTCGTAATTGTGAAAACCCAGTTTGGCAAAATAAAGAGTATTAAGTGCTCTGACAGGGGAAGAAGAGAGTGCTCTTTCTGAGCACCAAGCAGGAGTTAGTCACCCTTCACTTCCTGTCATTTTAATCTACTTATCCTACAATCTCCCGCATGTCCCAACAACCCAAGCATCCTGCAATTTATAACCCCACCTCAGGGCAAACACAGGTGAATTTAAGACACCAAAACTATTAGTAGGGAAATATATTTTTTTGCAAAACAGAGGGCGAATATGATGGACTTCATAGCTAAATGCTGCAAAGTGATGTGGGGATCAGAATTTGCCACCCCAAAATGTGTCTCTTTGGCTTATTTTTAAGGACAAAAGACTTAAAGAAACTTTGACTTCTCCCAACTGCCTAAAAGAATTTAAGACAGAAGGCCTGTCCCAGGAAGGAGATATTACTATAGATAACTGGGTATGATAGACTGGGAGGATCCTTGCTAAGCCCATTTTTATCAATGTTCTCTCTCTTGGGTCACATTGTCTATAGATGGCCCAGCAAACATTAGTTTATCAAACATTTGCTTTTCCCTCTCCATGTAAATTGCTTTCCTCTCCTCCGAAGTCCCCAACCACTACCCCCAACACTCTCCTTTGTCTTTAGCTGAAGATAGTATTTAACGTGGTGGCTTCAGCCATTTTGGTGAGTTACTCAGTTTTCCTGGGTTTCTCCCATGTATACATGTTATTAAACTGTTTTTCTCCTGTTATTCTGTCTCATGTCAATTTCATTCTTAAATGAGCCAGAAGGACCTAGAGGGCAGAGGAATAGTTCTTCCTCCCCTACAGCGACTAGTGACACAAATGGCTCCTCAGGAGCCCCGCCCACCTCACAGGTAGTTGTGAGGAGGAGAAAATGAGCTAAGTGTGTGAAGAGGCTGATTCTCAGTTCACACACTCACTTGTGCAAGAAACACAGTTTCTCTTATTTTTTATGATTCAGCTAAACTTCTATTTTGAGCTCTTACTCTGCCAAGATGATAGAAACTTATTTTCAGTCAATACAGTACCACCAGCTCTACCCCCACCACCACTCCAAATATACACATTGTGGGAGATCAAGATTTGGCCACCCTGAAATATGTCTCTTTACCTTGATTATTTTCTCTGATGGCCATTTGACCTCCCCCAAACTGCCTAAAGAATTTAACATAGAAGACCTGTTCCAGGAAGGAGTTACTGTCATATGATGGCTGTAATATAATGTAAAATAGATGTTGCAACAGGAAAGGCACTAACAAGCCCCTCTTATCAAAAATTCTGTCTCTTCCTGGCCACATTCTCTAGGTGGCCCTGCAAGGAGTTGCCAGACAAACACTTACATTTATAAGGGAAATCTCCATTTGTAAAAGTATCTCCCTCTCTGGGGGGAAGTGGGGATGGCCTCTCTAGAAACTTATCAGTGTGGAAGATAAGGCCTCAAATCTACATACCCTTGATTACTGTGATTTCTGTCTCCCTCCCCACCCCCAACATCCTCCTTTGTCTTTAGCTGAAGATGGTATTTAAGACGAGAATCGCCGCTATTGTGTTGAGAAACTCAGTTTCCCTGGTTTCTCCCATGTACACATGTTATTAAACTTGGTATTATTTCCTCCTGCTAACCTGTCTTTTTAATTATTTTAATTAAATAAAATAATTAAAGGGGGATTCTCCCTCTTCCCCTACAGCATTTACACACATGTAACACCAGGATGGGTTTAGAGTTCACAGAGGTGGGGTCTCTGGGAGCCAATGTGTTGAGAATGGGGGTTTAGGTCTTCATGAGCTGCTGTAAGGGCCCCCTGTGCCTTTGGACTTGGCTCTTTCAGGTCCAGCAACCCTTGCTTCTGAGTGGGGAACTCTCTGCATGGCCATCCCTGCCTTTCTCCGCAACACATTTTTCTCCTGCTGCTCCCTCCCTGGTGCTGTGCCCAGGGGGCAGGACACAGGATGTCTCTCTCCTGGATCCACAGAGTTCACTGCTCTCATCACCTCCACCTTAGCCCTCCTCCCCACACCAGGGGGGATCTTCATTGAGTCTGGATAGGGCTTCGGGGAGTAGTAAATCCCTCTGTCTTCCAACACTCCAGAAGTCAGTTGATGGGAGCACAAAAAGCCTGGAAGCTCTGCCCCAACCTCCCCCGAGGTGAGGAAGCATGGTGCAGGGCAGAATAGGACAGGAAGAAGGAAAAATATATAGGGAAGAAAGAAAAGGCTAATGTGCCATATGCAAACACTGTAGCATTGTAGTTAAAAGCTAGGTTACTGGCATATAACTGTCTGGGTTTGAATCCCCACTCTACCACTTACCAGTAGTGATCAAACTATTTGACTTCTCTTCAAGGATAATAGTATCTACCTTAGGGGGCCATTGTGGAAATTCAGTGAGATAAAGGGATGCAGACACTGAATCAGTCTTTTCCTTCCCTTCCACTTACAAATAAAGGTGGAAATTTGACACTGGTCCATTGTAATTCAATTCAGAGTGCTTTACACACCACCCTCTGCCTGAAGGTGGGAAATGTCAATTGTCTGAGCATGAACCTCATGCTGACATCACTTAATTCTTCTGTGAGATGAAAGGCAGAGAGAAGTGTCACCTTCTATAGCTGAGCCTCTATAAGGAGTTTCCAGGCCAGCATCTCTTTAGGAATTATAACTTTTCCCAAGGCTGAGAGAAGCAATGGTTGGAGCTAATGGCAATATCTACTCAGTCAGAAAAGCCTTCACATAGATGTATCCTATGAAGCCTTGAACCAAGGGACATGCCTCTCTCTAAACAGATGAAGGCCGTGGTTTTCCCAACTTTAACAAGCATCAGAATCAGCAGGAGAGCTCCTGAAGAGCTGGGGGAGGGGCCATTAATTTGCGTTTCCAACAAGTTCCCAGGTAATGCTGATGGGGTTGGTGGGAGAACATTCTCTGAGAACCACTGGATTAGGGAAAAACACAGCTCAATAGGAAGGGCCATGAGGAACTGCATATGTAACTCCTTCTCCCTCAGGGTAAGGTTACAGATATCTTATAGGAAAGAGAGCAATGATCTTTGGCATATCTTGCTCAAGAACTAGGGTCCCATATTTATTAACACTCATTATTCCCATTAGAATGGAAAATGTTACATGGCTGGTGCACCATGCCCTGTTACATGCTGGTGCACCAGCCCAGGAAATTTCAGGCCTCAATGAGAAGAGCTGCCCTGTAAATCCCTCCAAATACCATTCCAATATAAGCCACTTGGACAGGACGAGGGAATCCATTAGTCCTGTAAATTCTACAAACGCATTTCCTCCCTCTCATACTCTGAAGATAAGAATTATGTCTCCAACTCATTCTCATCCCTTCTCTGGATTGGGCCCTTTCTTCCACAGACTCAGCAGGGCAAGGCAGCCACTGAACTAGATATCTGCCAGCTCACAAGTCCCTTCTATAGAAACTTTCCCCAATCCATGGGAGGAGATGAGAGCCATGCGACCCTACTTCCTACCATTTCTGATTAGACCAGGAATTACTAGACCTGACCCAACATCAGCCAATCAGATTCACTCCTGGGAATTTGCAATTGGGATTCAGAGACATCCAGTCAGTATCTGAAATTGGCTGGACTGATAATCATGAAGTGGTCAGAATTCACCAGATAGACTGAGGAGCAGAAGAAACTAATCTAGAAAACAAAAAGGACAAAGTAACCATGCATAGATGGAGAAATGGCGAGTGTGTCCCCATGGCATTCCAGTTCCCAGCTTATATCTCTTCCCGAGGCCTGGTCCTTCCTCATCCTCACTCTTGGGTTCCATGTGACATTTTATATCCTATTCCTTTTTTTTTTTTTTTTGTGAGGAAGATCAGCCCTGAGCTAACATCCATGCCAATCCTCCTCTTTTTTTGCTGAGGAAGACTGGCCTTGGGCTAACATCCATGCCAATCTTCCTCCACTTTATATGGGACACCGCCACAGCATGGCCTGACAAGCGGTACATCGGTGCTCACCTGGGATCCAAACCCGGGCTCCCAGCAGCAGAGCACGTGCACTTAACCGCTACGTCGTGGAGCCAGCCCCTATCCTATTCCTTATTTGTCCTTTTCTACTCAAGCTAGCTCCAGTCAGAATCACTCATTTATTCAGTCATCAGGTATTTATTTAGCACCCACTCTGAGCCTGGTGCTGTCCTTGGTTCTGGAGAATCATAGTGAACACAACACACCCATTTCTGATCCCACGGAGCTTACCTGCAACCACCTCTGTTATCTGCAACTCAGGACAACTAGTATAGTCCCTACCCCTGCCACAATATAGAGAAGTGCACACACAGAAAGAGAAGTTATACAAAAACATACAGTTTATTGAGCATCTGCTATGTGCCGGGCACCCTGCTAAGTGTTTCACGTTGTAGGGGAGGAAGACAAATCCTCTACCCTCTGGGTCCTTCTGGTTGGGCTATGAATTAAATTGACATGAGATAGAATAACAGTGTTACTGCACAAAGGGCACAATCTGCTCTCCACGAGACAAAATCCAATCGTCAAGAGGCAAGATGGTGGAAAAGAAAGGGCAATTTATTACAGCTTGCTAGCGAGGGGGAAGATGGCCGACTAATGTCTCAAAGACCCATCTTACAGAACAAAGACTACAGGCCAGTTATATTGAGGGGTGGTCTCAAGTGGAGGAGGCATCTGGTCCCAGGGTGGGGGCATCCATCTGATTACTGGGTGGAGGCCTCTGGTCTCAGGGTGGGGTCATCCATCTGGTCTCAGTTCCTGGCAGTCTTTTGTTTTACTTGATATGCATCAGAGACTGGAGCAAAGCCCTCTACCCTGATCTTTCAGCTGTCATTGATGATGGCTATCAGCATAGACTCTCTGCCCAGGGGTCATCACATTCCTAAGGAACTCAAAAGAACAAAGTTATCAACTTATAGCAGCCAGGAGGGGCCATAAAGTCCAGAGTTAGTCAGAGGTCATTCCAAGTCACAATATGGTTTCCCCTCTACAATATGGCTTCCCTTATGTCAACCCTGTATTGAGCCGGTATCAACAGGAGAAAATCAAACAAAGCTTTATAACATGTATACATGGGAGAGACCCTGGAAAACTGAGTAACTCACCAAACTGGTGGAGGTTCTCGTCTTAAATACCAACTTCAGCTAAAGACAAAGGAGGATGTTGGGGGTGGGGGGAGTCAGTTATGGGAGAATGCCAGAAAAGCACAGTAAACAAGAGTAAGGTTATTATGCAGATTTAAGTCCTTGCCTTCTGCATTGATAAGAGTTTCTAGAGATAAGGTCATCCCCTCTTCTTCCTGGTACAGAGATGGAGATACCTTTACAAATGGAGATTTCCCTTACAAATGTAAATGTCTCTTATAAAGGATAACTTCTACTTTTACTTTGTTTTCAGAGCTTTCCCTATGTTTGCAGTTTTTAAAAGTAACCAGCCCAAAATAATCCTCACACCAGAGACACATTTTGGGGTGGCCAATTCTGATCTCCTACAACATGCACCTTCTCTCACAACAATGCCATAAGGCAGGTACTATTATCATCCCCATTTGCTCAACAACACACAGAATTCACACCTAGGTGGTCTGAATGTTCAGAATCACTAAGAGAACAGAGAGAGTGAAAGGTCCAGAACAAAGGCAGACACTGAGAGAAGACACACACACATTTATACTCACACATATACACTCACACAGACACAGAATTCAGGCCCAGCTATATCAGCACAGCCTCAGGCATCCTCTTGTTCTTTGTCAGGTGCTGGGCTCTCTCTTCTTCTCCATCCTAAGGAGACAAAAATCAACCCCTCCCTCTATAGAAATAACCTTGAGGAGCAATTGGGCTTGGTAATACTTTAATTGGACAGGAGCCTTCCTAATGTGGCCTCCTGAGAACAGCAGGGATGCATTTCTTCCTACCTTTTAGAAAATGTACCCTCCCTAGATTGCATATGAATGCTCTTAGGGAAATGCCAAAGAATCACTTTAAATGCTTTCCACCAGCAGGTCAGCACTTACCCACTGGACAGCTCCCCAGGAGCCCCATTCAGGTTCCCTTTCAGTTCCGTCTGGGTCTGCTCCCTGCCAGGCCCGGGAGAGCAGGGAGCAGTGCTGATCTAGGTGGACAGAGGTGTGGACAGTCCCTGCCAGCAGCCCCTCCCCACTCAAGGTGGGCAAGCAAAGCACTCAAGGCTGGCTGAGGCTTCTAGCCTGCAGAGTCTGGGAGGGACGCAGGATTCTAAGAGGCGGGGGACATTCCAGCAAGAAAGAACGGGGGAAGCAGGGTGCAGAGACCCACTGTGAATCTCAGCTTCCTCATCTGTAAAGGTGGGAGTCTCAGCTCTGCCTCTCCAAGAAACAGATAACATGTACTGAGCACAGGCACTGGGCTGAACACGTTTACACATTATTTTAAAGAACACTAGTAGGTAGGGATGACTGTCCCCACTTTATAAGTGACACAACTGAGGTTTCAAAAGATAAAGCTGGTTCATATAACTAGTCCTGTTCACATAACTAGCAGAACTATCACTTTCCAAATTCCGTGCTCTTAGCCACTAACTGGCTTCCCTTGACTTGTGACTTGTGCTTGGGAGGATAGAATCGGCAGTGGGGAGAGAAGGGCAGAGCCAGAAGCGTGTCTTCATAATTCGGAAGCAGTCAACCCAATCTAGCTGGAATTCTGCGGCCTGACCGCCCCCAGCCCACCCCTGAATTGTCTCCTAACCCAGCTGCAGACTTCTCAGAACCATTTGCAGGATCCTAAGACAGGAGGCTTAACCCCCGAAGGCCTCGGGTACCATCAGCCCAGCAAGTTCACAGAGCTCTGGAACAAATGTGCTGACAAATCCATAACCCATGATCATGGCTAGAGATTCTTAAAAACAGAAATCTGATGCTGAGGTAATTGGTAAGTAGAAAGTGGTATCAGAGTTTAGGCTTCAAATGCTTCTCTAAAGAATAATAGGAAACACCTGCCTTAAAGCCCCATCGAGTGGAGCTTTACGATAAATTTGGGAAAACCTCTTTGAAACCCTTTCTGTCTCCCCATCCTCTCTGCTGGTAAGAATCACTCACACTCTCCATTTGGTATTTTCTGCTTTGCCCTCATACAAGCATCAAGGTGAGCTCTCTCTCTCTCCATTTGTCCTTCCTGAATTCTCAAGGTTCTCAGCAGAAGAACACAAAAACAGCCATATATCCAGTCCTCTGTGGGAAAAGAAATCCTCATGCACACGTCTCAGAAACAGAAAGCTACGCTTTTTCTTACATTAGATCAGGTATGTTTCCAGTTACAGAAGAGAACAACCAATATCTTAGAGCTAATTGTAAGTCCAATGTCAGCTGGGTTCTCTCTGTCCTTGTCATCCAGAGAAGATAGAATGTAAGCTCCATTAGGGAAGACAGTTTTGCCATTTCTTTCCCCACTGCTGTATTGCCAGTGCCTAGGATAGTGCATAACACATTGTAGGTATTCAATAAATTTTTTTAAGTCTTTCAGGCTCCATCCAGACCTATGAATCAGAAACTCTGGGAGTAGGGCCTAGCACTGCGTGTTATAACAAGCCTTCCACACGATCCTGATACACTCTGATGTTTAAAAACCACTGAACTATGATATAGGTCTGCGCTGTTCAGTATGGCAGCCACTAGACACACGTGGCTATTTTGTTTTTATTGAGATATACTTGATATATAACATATTAGTTTTGGGTGTACAACATAATGATTTGATATATGGATATACTGCAAAATAATCACAATTTAGTTTAGTTAATATCTACCACCACACATAGTAACAAAAAATTTTTTTCTTGTTATGAGAACTTTTAAGATCTAGTCTCTTAGCAACTTTCAAATACATAATGCAGCGTTAACTATAGTCACCATAAAGTACTTTTTAATAAATAAACAAAATTGCCTCAGCACGCACACACAGACGCACACATACACACATATACACACACACCCTCTGAGGTAGGCAGACTTATAAGACGGCTCCCAGTGATTCCCACTTGCTAGTATTCCTGCCCTTATACAAATACCCCTCTCCTTGAGTATGGGCTATGCCTAGGGACTTGCTTCTAACCAAAAGAATATGGCAAAGATGATGGGATGTTGCTTTCATGATTCGATGTCACTTTCATGAGTAGGTTACAAAAGATGGTGCTTTCTGTCTTACTAGTAAACTCTCTCTCTCTGGTTAGCTTTGATGAAGCAAGCTACCATGTTAGAAAAGTCCACACGGGGGGCCAGCCCCATGGCTTAGTGGTTAAGTGCGCGCGCTCTGCGACTGGCGGCCTGGGTTCGGATCCCGGGCGCGCACCGAGTCACCACTTGTCCAGCCATGCTGAGGCGGCATCGCACATACAGTAACTAGAAGGATGTGCAACTATGACATACAACTATCTACTGGGGCTTTGGGGAGAAAAAGGGAAAAAAAAAGGAGGAGGATTGGCAATAGACGTTAGCTCAGGGCTGGTCTTCCTCAGCAAAAAGAGGAGGATTGGCATGGATGTTAGCTTAGGGCTGATCTTCCTCACAAAAAAAAAAAAAAGAAAGAAAGAAAAGTCCACATGGCAAGAAAACAAGGGAAACCTTCAGCTAACTGCCAGTGAGGAAACGCAATCCTTAGTTCAACAGCCCTCGGGGAACTAAATTTTGCCAACAATCACATAAGTGATCTTGGAAGCCTAACCTTCCTCAGTTGAGCCTTCAGATGCGACCTCCACAATGGCTGACACTGTGGCTGGAACCCTGTGAGAGATCCTGAAGCAGTACACCCAGATAAGCAATGCCTGGATTCCTGCCCCCCAGAAATGGGAGATGATAAACACGTGTTGCCTTAAGTTTTAGAACAATTTGTTACATAACAACAGATAACTAACATACCCTAACAGTGTGAAAATCCAAAACCTTCCCTGAGATTTTTGAGCGAATCACAGACTGCTTACATTCTCCTGTTCCTTCTGGATTTCAACTCCGGGTTTAGGTCTGATTTATGGACCATCTCACTCTTCCACATCCACAATCCCTAATCCATACTCCCTCAATCGAGCCATGAATCTCAGTCTCTTCCTTATTTCCCAGTTCTCAGAGAGCAGCTACAGTTCAGCAGGGCAAGCCACTTCAAACTGAATATTAGACGTTTATAGCTGACAGTTGGTGCCGCACCCAAATCTCATCAGGCCCTACATTGTACTGCAAGACGGTCCAACTTCCTCCAACCACACAGGCCAGAAATGCTAGACAATTAACAGTTCCTGGAAGCAGTCTTCAACCAATAATTGATAGATTTGGTGTCTAAATGCCCAGATCCTTCCCTTCTCAGGTGGAATAATTCTGAGGCACCTCTTCTACAATGATTTCCAGAGTTAACCAGTGGAATTAAGTTCCAATTACTCACAGTGGTAAAAGAAACTTTAAAATGTACCTTATGTCTGAGAATCTAATGTAAAACATAGTGACTATAGTTGATAACACTATCGTACCACTGAAATTTGCTAAGAGAGTAGAACTTATAATGTTCTCACCAAAAAAAAAAGATAAATATGTAACGTGAAAGATGTATGGGGGGAATCCTTTCACAATGTATATGTATATCAAATCACCACAGCCTAAACTTGAAATATCTTACAATTTTATATGTCAATTATATCTCAATAAAGCTAAAATACACAAATTTTTAAATTTTACATTCTAAAATTAAAAAAAAAACCACAGCTTATATTGGCTGTCCTCCCTCCGTTGCCTTACTTCCCCACTCCTCTACTGGTGCTTCATAGAATCACCTCCCAAATAAACTACCTGCCCTCAAATCCTTGTCTCAAGGCCTATTTTGGGGGGAATCCAACTTAAGACATCTTTGTTCTTAAAAGTCCCTGTGCACTCCACTTCTAGGAAATTCATGCCAGCTCCTCTACTCCAGCTTCATGCCATCTCATAGCCTCCTTTCCCTCTTCCACCTGTGCCAGAGACTGCTAGTTGGCCTCAATATTTGTTCTCCCCTGCTTCCTCACTTATAGAATCCCTGGTTTTTACGGGCACATGATCTGAATAAAGACTACATTTTTCAGTCTCCCTCGCAATAAGGTGTGACCATTTACATTCTGGCCAATGGGATATAAGAGGAAATAGTTTGTGTTCATGGTTCCTGGGAAATGTCCTTAATGGGCAGGATGTGTTCTCTTCTGCCCTTCCTACCTCCTGCTGGCTAGAATGTGGATGTAATGGCTGGAACTCCAGCAGTCCCTTGGAACAAGAGGTGATCCTGGAACAGGATGGAAGTAGCATAGATCCCTGCCAACACCAGCTAACTGTAGCCATTTACACACGAAAGAAATACCTTTCTAGCTTACTTAAGCTGCTGTTGCTTTTATTTTCTGTTACATGCTGCAAATTCTACCCCAACCTGCTATAGCCTCTGATCTCTCACCACACAATCCTATTTAATTTAAATGTAAAGCACTTTCTCCATCTTTTTTTGGTGACCCATAACCTTAGAATCTCATCTCCTCTGCCAAGTGGCTTTTCAGGTTTTTTCCCTAAGGTAATATGAGAAACTATGATGCCAACTAATAAGATAATATTTCCCTACCCTACATAATCATAATGATTTTACCACTCTGCATGACATTTACGCCAGACACTACACCCAATGCTTACATGATTAACTCATCTTTACGAAATCATATTTTTATTTTGTAAAAATAGCAATTTATTATGCCTTTTCTTTGTAGACTGTATCTCAATATATTGAACTAGTCAATGAAAAAACAGTTTCATTATATAAGAATTTCAGTTATTAAACTATAAAGAAATGGTAGAATTGGAATATTACTATTTTGCACCCCCTAATGAATTATGAATCTATGTAATGACCTTCAGAGGTTACTGAAATCATTAAAAAAAGAGAGAGAGAGACACCACACTTAAGTGCCTCCCAATGGATGAACACAACACCTATAAAGTAGTCTTGCAAAAACAAATCAAATATGCATGTAATCATGCCTCTCACTCCCAATTCACAGGAAACACAGGGACAGAGAAACATGTTACATGACCCCACAGGGATGCACTCAGCAAAATACAGACTGTATACAGAAAATAATGTGGTTTCATCAACAAAAATATTTCAAATTAGGAGGAAGATAGGCACAGATGTTAGCCCAGGGCCAGTCTTTCTCAGCAAAAAGAGGAGGACTGGCATAGATGTTAGCTCAAGGTTGATCTTCCTCCCAAAAAAAGAAAAAGAATATTTCAAATTAAAAGCATGATGATGGAGGAACCTATAGATAAAAAGAAACTTAAGAAGGAGCTAATGTCAGTGAAGTGCAGAGTACAGACCGCCAAAAATCTTCTCCATAAAAGCAATGAGAACAGTGGCAAAAATTGTCCAAGTCAACTGCAAATTAGCCAAAAGCTTACAACAGTCTGGTGAGCATTTATTCAGGATAAATCATTAAATCTCAGTAAGAACAGTGAGCTTCATAGTATTTTAATTTCCCCTAGTCTCATCCTCTCTCCCCAGCTCAGTGGTGCCTGGAAACCGATAGCTTATAATCGTGGTGAAAAACAGCAACCTAGCAGCAATAGAAGAGGGCAAATGGGGTTGGAGCTCCTTCAAAGCCCCATTCCCAGAGAATTATCATTATCTGACTTATCTTCTGGGTCCCTGGATGACCCCATTTCAAAGTATGTTTTTTGACCTGAATTGGTGCTTGACCAGTTCGAACAAACTTATCCCCAAGGGCATCTGTTGAACACAATTGTTTTTTAGTATCACAGCTGTTGTAGGGGGCGGGTTGTGGAGATAACACTTGGAGCAAACAATAGGCTAACCACAAAGCTTAAAAGAGAAAATATGGAAAGATGTGTCCATAGTTGACTTTGAAAAGCTCTGAAATATTGCTGCAAATCTAGAAGGCCACATGTACGCATATACAGAATTGTGTGCATGCTGAGAAAAGATTTGAGAAGGTCCTAAGTTCTCATCTCTGGATAACATTGAGGCTCCATTAAAGCAGGAAGTTAGGCTAAGGAAAGTTGTAAACTGCCTGGCTGAGCATTGAACACATGCCCCAAAACAAACACAGAGTTCCTCAGCAAAGATTGGGAGACTTATTGGTTCCAGACACTTAAGAAAATCTCTATCCAATCATAAGCTAACCAAACAGAGACTTCAGTGGCCACATATCGCAAATAATACAAACTGTACAGAATTTGTTCCCCCCAAAATTACTAAACAAACAACAACAACAAATGGCAGTAACAACAAATCTTCCTCTGGGAAGGAGAGATAATCTGATTTCCAGAGTTGCCACATTATATTATTTTAAATGTCCAGCTTTCAACAAAAACAAAATTAAGAAACATGCAAATAAACAAGAAAATATGGCCCATACACAGGAAAAAAGCAACCAATAAAAACTGTCCCCAAGGTATCCCAGATATTGGATTTACTAGACAAAAATGTTAAATCTGGTATTCTAAATATTCAAAGAACTAAAGGAAATTACATTTAAAAAACTAAAGAAGAGTAAGAGGACGTCTCACCAAATAGAGAGTATCAATAAAGAGATAGAAACTATTTTTTTTTATAATTTTATTTATTTTTTCCCCCAAAGCCCCAGTAGATAGTTGTATGTCATAGCTGCACATCCTTCCAGTTGCTGTATGTGGGACACGGCCTCAGCATGGCCGGAGAAGTGGTGCGTCGGTGCATGCCTGGGATCCGAACCCGGGCCGCCAGCAGCGGAGCATGTGTACTTAACCGCTAAGCCACGGGGCCGGCCCAGAAATTATTTTTTAAAAGAAGCAAATATAAATTCTGCAGTTGAAAATACAATAACTTAAAAGAAAAATTCACTAGAGGACTCAATAGCAAATGTGAGCAGACAAAAGAAATCATCAGTGAACTTGAAGATAGGTAATTGAGACTAATCAGTTTGAAGAATAGAGAGAAAAAAGAAAGAGGAAAAATGAAGACTCAGAGAACTGTAGGACACCATCAAACGTACCAACATATGCATAATGGGAGTCTCAGAAGAAGAGGAGAGAGAAAAAGGAGCAAAATGATTATTTGAAAAAATAATGCCCAAAAACTTCCCAAATTTTATGAAAAACATTAGTCTACCCTTCCAAAAAGCTCAACAAACTCCAAATAGGATAAATCAAAGAGATTCATAACTAGATACATTATGATCAAAACATCAAAACACAAAGACAAAGAAAGAATCTTTGAAAGCAGCAAGAAGGAAGCAACTTGAATGTATAAAGGATCCTCACTCAGATGAACAGCTGGTCTTTCACCAGAAACCATGGAGGCCAGAAAGCAGTAGGGTGACATATGCAAAGTGCTGAAAGAAAGACAATTAACCAAGAATTCTATATTTAGCAAATCCATCCTCCAAAAATGAAGGAGAAATGAAGAAATTCCCAGATAAACAGAAACAGAAAATTTGTTACTAGCAGACCCACCTTATAGGAAATACTAAAGGGAATCTTTCAGGCTGAAATGACACTAGACAGTAACTCAAATTCACATGAAGAAATAAAGAGCATCAGTAAAAGTAACTACATAGGTAAGTATAAAAGACAGCATAAAAGTACTTTTTGCCTGTAATTGTTTCTTTCTCCTATTTGACTTAAAATGCAACTGCAAAAAGTAATAATTATAAAACTTTGTTGATGAGCATACAATGTATAAAGATTTAAATTGTATGACATTAATAGCACAAAGGAGGACAAAGGAAACGGAACTACATCAGAGCAAAGTTTTTGTATATCATCCAAATTAAGTTGGTATTAATTCAAACGAGATTGTTATAAATTAAGATGTTAATTGTAATCTCTAGAGAAACCACTAAGAAAATAACTCAAAAATATAACAGAAGAAACAACAAAGGAAATACAATGGTACTTCGGAAAATATCTATATTTAACAAAAGAAGGCAGTAATGGAGGAACACAGGAACAAAAAATATACGTAGGAAACAAATAGTAAAGTTGCAGACTTAAATCACACCTTCTCAGTTATTATATTAAATGCAAATGGATTAAACATTCCAATTAAAAGGCAGAGATTGGTAGAATGGATTTTTTAAAAATGATCCGACTACATGCTATCTACATAAGAGCTACACTTCAGATTCAAAAACACAAAAAGGATGAAAGTAAAGGATTGAAAAAGATATACCATGCAAATAGTAACAAAAGAGAGCTGGAGTGTCTATACTAATATCAGACAAAATAGACCTTAAGACAAAAATTGTTACTAGAAACAAAGAAGGACATTTTAAAATTTCTAGTTTAATCAATCAAGAATATATAACAATTATAAAAATGTAGGGGCCGGCCCCGTGGCTTAGCAGTTAAGTGTGCGCGCTCCGCTACTGGCGGCCCAGGTTTGGATCCCGGGCGCGCACCAACGCACCGCTTCTCCGGCCATGCTGAGGCCGCGTCCCACATACAGCAACTGGAAGGATGTGCAACTATGACATACAACTATCTACTGGGGCTTTGGGGAAAAAAAAAAAGAAAAAAGGAGGAGGATTGGCAATAGATGTTAGCTCAGAGCCGGTCTTCCTCAGCAAAAAGAGGAGGATTAGCATGGATGTTAGCTCAGAGCTGATCTTCCTCACACAAAAAAAAAAAAACAAAAAAAGAATCAACATGCTCTGGGTGGATTCAGACAGTTAAAAAAAATAATAAATGTATACACCTAACAACAGAATCCCAAAATACAAGAAAGAATGACTGACAGAATTGAAGAAAGAAATAGACAGTTCAAAAGAGACTTAAGAGACACATCAGTCAAATGTAATACTTGTACCTCATTTGGGTCCTGATTCAGACAAATTGTAACTATATCTATTTACACATACACATGCATGAAAATCAGGGAAATGTGAACATTGATTGATATATGATGATATCAAGGAATTATTGTCAATTTTTTAGGTATGATAAGAGTATTGTAGTTACACCTAAAAAAGAAAGACTCCTTTTCTATTAGAGGTGCTCTCTGAAATCTTTTTACATAACTTTATATGAATGTCTGCAATTTGCTTCAAAATATCTAGAGGGAGGGAGTGGAATGTGAGGAATAGATAAAGCAAGATTACTCATGAGTTGATAATAAATGTTGCTGGGTGATGTGTCCATGGCAGTTCATTTTATTATTCTCTTTTCTTATTATTATTATTTATTTTCTCTTGTCTCATGCATATATTCAAAATTTTCCATAATAAAAGGTTTTTAAAAAGGCACAACATAGTTACCTGACCATCCACTCTGAGAGATGCACTAGGACCAGGAAGACTAATATTTGTCCATCCACTCAACAAACACTTGTTAAGCATTTACTATGAGCAAGTCACTGGGATAAACATGCTCTCCAGTAGGCACAGATAAAAATAATTATAAACAAAGAGTGGAAGACATGTCTTAAGAGAGGCCCAAATGCAAGACTATAAGGAGTTAGGTAGGGAGAAATAATTACTGACGGGAGACAAGGGCAAGCCTGAAATCATAGAGTATTCAAGTAGGATGAGTCTTTACCACAACCATTTTATTTACAACTGAAAAATCTGAGCTCCAGAGAGAGCAAGTAGCTTTCCCCAGTTACCACAGAAACATTCTGACAGAACTGGGATTTATTTTGTTCTGTAACTAACATTCATTGAGAGCTTATCATGTCCTGACAACTTGCCAAGAACTTCACACATATTATTTCATTTAATCCTCACAAAGTATTCCATTATTACCCCATTTTACAAGGGAGGAAACAGAGGCTCAGAGAAGTTAAGTGACTCACCCAAGTTGACACAGCCAGGAAGTGGTAGAGCTGGGTCTCAAACCTAGACTGTTTGTCTCCAGAACCTTCTCTCTTCCCACTATACTGGGATTTAATCCAAGGTTCCTTCTACCACTCTGTGCTAGGTCATGCTATAACAGGATGTACAGAGAGAGAGAACAATGGATATTTCAGGCAGAGGAAATGGAGGAGATTAAACGAACACTAATACTTTGTCCTACAGGGCTTTCTAGGACTGACAAATGAGCACTTCCAGAGAAGAAGCCTATCATATTAATAATTTTATGTAGCTGAACAAAGGTTGCATTCATATAAATGCACAAAATTTGCCCACTGTAACCATTTTCTAGACAGTGCTGACTCCTCGCTCTGGTTTTCTGCACTTGACAATACAAAGCCAGTTCGCTCGACCCTGTTGAGAGTCACTGAGCCTCCTCAGGCAGTTCTTCCCGGCTCCCAGCCAGACTGCAGTGCAGAAGGCTGCCGGGGCCAAGGCCCTCAGCCCTTTCCTCCTCCCAGAGGGCCTCTGTGGCATCACGGAAAACTGGGTCTCATCCCCAGCTCCAGCCCTACTCACCAAGTGACCTTGAGCAAGTCATCAACCTGGGCCTCAGTTTCCCCATATGTCACAGAAAAGGGGTTAAACCACATGAGCTTTATAAAGGCACATTCTTCTCTGACAAGGCATAATTCCATGAAATCAAAAAAGATCTTTCTGTGTTATATCAGTGAGGTCAGGGAGGAAGAAAGACACTTTAAAAAAAAATTTTCTATTAACAGAAACAGGAAACTTTATAAACCAAATATAGAACTGAAAATTAAATATATATATAACATACATAACAAAATGAATATACATACGTTTATTTCACTATAGAGTGTTGGAGTACAGCATTATTTTATGCCATTTTTGGACTCAGAATATCAGACAGACTAGGGTTCATAGCCCAGCTTTGCCAATCACTAGGTATGTGACCTCACTGATTATAATAATAACAGTAATAATAGTTAATAGTCATTGAATACTGCCTACATGTCACAAACACAGCACTCCTCCTCCCTCTGGGGCAAACCACTTAAGCCTCATTACCACATCTATAAGGACAAATGGGAACACACATCACACAGTAGCTGTAACATTACAAATTCTCAGCAAACACTTTTTAAAGTCATATCATGTTATTTTGAACACTGTGTAAGCTTGTTCAGAACAATTACTCCATTAATTGTTCTGAACAATTTTTAGCCACCTACTGTGGAAAAAATCTATTCAAATATGTTTGTCTTTACTTTTATTGAAAACTACTATTTTTAAATGTCATCTTATATCTTCTGGGTTGTTCATTCCAACAGCAATAACAATAATAAATGCATTTCCCATTATAATTCCAAAATAATTTCTAACAAATTCAGGTAGCTTATCATGAGATGTCACAAAAAGCAGATGAGAAAAATTAAAACATTTGTGAAAGGGGTATGCTCCATTGAAAGCTAGAGCCAAAAACTGAGGAATTTATAACCACGTGTATCATAACTGATGCTCAGTTGCTCTTACCACGCACCTAAGCGTCAATGAGACTATTTCCATCACTACGTGGCTATGCTTTTTCAATTGGATTATATTATTTTAGTGATTCAATTACAGAATCAGAAGAGCGCTTAGAGAGCGACCAGTTCAATCCCCCTCCTGTTCCAATCTCTATGTTCAGAAGAGAAAAATGAGAGCCCAAAGAACCAGGCAATCAGTCAACTATTACCTCTTGTGCATTTAGCATTATTTGCTAGGCTCCGTCTAGCTTCTTGGGATACCTCACAAACAAAAGAACGCCAAAGAGAATCCCTCATGGCACTCACATTCTGGTGGGGAGAGGTGACCTGTCCAGGCAACACTTCAGGCCAGTGGCAAAGCTAGGTCACCCAACTCCCAGGCCTAAGCTAGAACCTCTACACCCAACTACCAGATACCTTGGTTTATCTCAAAGTTTGAATCATACCTGTGGTTAGGATTATTCTTCCCACATTTTGCCAACAAGACTTTCAAAGCTTTCCTTCAATTCCAACTCTTTGGCAGAGATGTAAATTTCTGATTGCCAAATCCATCTGGGTTGACTACCGTAGGCTTTAGCCTATCTAAGGAAACTAGATAATATAATGTCATGGACCATAATAATTGTGCCTTATAGCATGTGTAATGCTGTAAAGTTCACAAAGTTTTTTGGAATCATTTGGGAGTTGGGTATCCATGCTAGCTACTTTCATAGTACCCTGTGCTTCCAGTGTAGTATTTCTCATATTGTATTTTGTAAATGCTTATTTTGTATCTCCCAATCTAAACTCCAAGTTCCATGATGGGCCAGGGGCATACATGTTCCCATTAGATCAATATATAGCCCTAAGCCTGACACATGATTGGTACTTGATACATATTTATAGGTTGAATGAATGAATGATCTATTTTCTCTCTGAATCCTCTCAATGAGCCTTTGAAGTTAGTAGAGATTACTATTCCATTTTACTGGCCTGAGAACTGAGACAAAGAAAGTTCAGGTCACATCTCCAAGGTGACACAGATGGTCATGATAAATCTGATCTCCTGACAATTACCCAACGCTTTGTGTTCCTCAAAGACTAGAACCACATTTATTCCATCTCTGGGCCCTTTACAGAGTTGATCACAGTGTCCGGCCCCTAAGCAGGCAGTAGTAAATGTAATTATTAAAAATTATTATTGACAAAACAGACTTTAGTCAAAAACTGTCATAAGAGACAAAGAAAGACCTTATATAATAATAAAAGGAAGATATAACACCAGGAAGATATAACAATTATATGAACTCAACATCAGAGCACTTAAAATGTATAAAGCAAACATTGACAAAACTGAAGGGTGAAATAGACAGCAATACAATAATAGTAGGGGACTTCAACACCCTACTTTCAATAATGGATAGGACATCCAGACAGAAGATCAATAAAGAAACAGAAGGCTTTAACTATACCATAGACCAAATGGACCTAAAAGACATACATAGAACATTCTACCAAATAACAGAATACACATTCTTCTCAAGTGTACACAGAACTTTCTCTGGGAAAGACCACACGCTAGGTCACAGAAGAAGTCTTAACAAATTTAAGAAGATTAAAATCATACCAAGTATCTTTTCTGACCACAATGGAATGAAACTAGAAGAAACGGATAAATTTCTAGAAACATACAACCTACCAAGACTGAACCATGAAGAAATAGCAAATCTGAATGGATCGATAACTAGGATGGAGATTGACTCAGTAATCAAAAACCTCCCAAAGTCCAGGACCAAATGGCTTCACTGGCAAATTCTAGAAAACATTTAAAGAAGGATTAATGCCAATCCTCAAACTCTTTCAAAAAATTGAAGAGGAGGGAACACTTCCAAACTCATTTTAGGAGGCCAGCGTTAATTCTGATACCAAAGCCAGACAAAGACACCACAAAAAAATAAAATAAAAAAAAACACAGGCCAGTATCCCTGACGAATATAGATATAAAAATCCTCAACAAAATACTAGCAATCCAAATCCAACAGCACATTAAAAAGATCATACACCATGACCATTTGGGATTCGTCCCTGCAAGGCAAGGATGGTTCAACATACAAAAATCAGTATGATACACCACATTAACTGAATAAAGGATAAAAATCACTTTATCATCTCAATAGATACAGAAAAGGCATTTGACAAAATTCAACACTCTTTCATGATAAAAACTCCCAACAAACTAGTAATGAAAGGTACCTCAACAAAATAAAGGCCATATACGAAAAGCCCACAGCTAACATCATCCTCAATGGTAAAAAACTGAAAGCTTTTCCTCAAAGATCAGGAACAACACAAGGATGCCCACTCTCACCACTTCTATTCAACATAGGACTAGAAGTCCTAGCCAAAGCAATTAGGAAAGAATAAGAAATAAATGGCATCCAAATGGGAAAGGAAGTTAAATTGTCCTTGTTTGCAGATGACAAAGTCCCTGAAAGGCTTCTTCCAAGTCTCTGCTCAGTTCAAAGTCTGCTTGTCAACTTCCACAGGTTCCTGCAGCTTCATTCCATTTTGGACACTCTTTTCTGGTGGCTTGTGTATGAAAAACTCAAGCTGCTGCTAATCCTCTGTTTGCAGACGAACAAAGGAAATGCTTTTTGTTCAGACTAAAACTTCTGAAGAAACAAGCCAGGGGCTGACATGGGAGAGCAGCCTGACAGTCAACACAGGCCAAGTAAACAGCCTAACTATTAACAGAACTATGAGAACTATGGGAGGCACCAGAACTCTCCCACATGCCAGAAAACAAAGCCCCAAACCAAGAGCACCACAGCCTGGTGACAGAGTGTTGGAAAATGCTGCCTACAAATCAATCCCCAGTCTTTGTTCTGTTTTCCAAATCATTTAGCACAGGAACTTCTGCTACATTGGACCTTCCATTATGAAAGCCAATTCCAAATAGTTCTGACAATTTGTGAGTGCTATTTATTGCAGTTTATGACCTCTACAAGGGAAAAGTTTGGAGCTGCTCTTTAAAATCCAACACTTTGTGTGTGTGTGTGTGTGTGTGTGTGTGTGTGAGGAAGAGCAGCCTTGAGCTATCATCTGCTGCCAATCTTCCTCTTTTTGCTGAGGACGATTAGCCCTGAGCTAACATCTGTGCCCATATTCCTCTATTTTGTATATGGGACACTGCCACAGCGTGGCTTGACGAGCGGTGTGTAGGTCCGTGCCCAAGATCCAAACCTGCGAACCCCAGGCCACCAAAGCAGAGTACACGAACTTAACCAGTATGCCACCAGACTAGCCTCGCCAATACTTTTTTTGAATCTTCATTCATTTAGCAAATATTTACTGGACACTGACTCCACGTTAGTCACTGAGCTAGATTCTGGAGATAAAGCAACAAACAAAACAGAAATGGTTCCCGCGCTCAGGAAATTATAATGTAGTGGCACAGACAGACAAAAGCAAGTAGACAAAGAAATAAAATAATTACTAATTGCAGTAAGCTCTACAAAGGAAACAAATGAGGAGATGACATGGAGAATAATAGTTAAGTTTGAGGAGAGAAGAGGCAACATTTTAGCTGAGACTAACAAGGAAGGAAAGCCATTAAAAGAGATGCGGCATTGTATAATTCCATTTATATAAAATGCCCAGAAAGGCTAATCTATAGATACAGAAAGTAGATTAGTGGTTGCCTAGGGCTGGGAGTAGGAATGGGGAGTGAATGTAAGTGAGCATGAGGTTTCTTTTTCGGGTGATGGGAATGTTCTAAAATTAGATGTGGTTGGTCGTTGCATAACTCTGTAAATATGTTAAAGTCATTGAATAGTATATTTAAAACAGGTGAACATTATGCTATAAAATCATCTCAATAAAGTGATAGATGGATGGATAGATGATGGATAAATGGATGGATGAATGATGGATGGATAGATAGATAGATAGATAGATAGATAGATAGATAGAAATAGACAGACAGATGAATGGATGGATGAATAGGTAGATGATACAAATAGAGAGAAAAAAAATAAAGAGACAGAGAGACCAAGACAGAGAGAAGAAAGCCCAGGGAACAGTCTTTTCCGAGGCCCTCTAACCAGCACTCAGCAAGCTCTCACATGCTTCTCCTGGGTTGGTCAAGATTCTGATCCCTGAATTAAAGGGACTCCATAGGAGAGGACAGAGGGTTTTTTAATTTTCCTCCTCATCTTTTAGGTTGCTTTGATTCAAAACAGAGAACATACATTAATTACTAAGAGTGCTACTTAATCTGATCCTATCTGCATTACAACAAACTGTTCCTGAATTCTGGGTCAAATAACAAGAAAGAGAGAAACGGGGCGGGGAGGGGGGGTGGCGAGGAGGGGGACGGTAGGGGGCGGGGCGCAGGTATCATCCCAAGTGGAGGGAGCAGCATGTACAAGGGTTCTCATTTGGGAAGGCGCTTGGTGTGTGTGAGGAACTGAGGGAAACCACCGTTCTGGATGCAGCAAGAGGTAGGAGAGGAGAGGGAAGAGAATGAGAGGTCAGATCATGCAGGGCCTCCTTGGCCATGGTAAGGAGCAAGGTTCTTCCAACTCTGTAAAATGGACTCACTCTATCCGTCCCTCAGGTTATTCATGTTTTGGTGAAAAAACAAAAGGCAGAGTATAGAGACATGATTCAGACTTGAAGTTTTATAATGAGCTGCCCCACACTTTCTCCCATTTGCTCTGCCCAACTCAGAGAAACTGGTTTCACTAACTTCGCTTATCAGATGAGCAAACTGACACACAGTAAGTTAAACTGACTTGCCCAGGTTGACCAGCTATTAACATGGGACCTAGGAATTACCTTTATCTTATGAACAAATTCTCCCCACTTTTCAAACATCTGGCTTACCAAAATCCAGATTACCAATCTCCCTGTATCAGTGATCTATTGCAGCATAACAAACCTCCTCAAAATGTAGTAGCTTAAAACAACCCTTAATATTGCTCAGGAATCTATGGGACAGCTAGGTGACTCTGTTGATCTAGACCAGACCCAATTGACCTTCATGGGGCTTGCCCCTGCGCCTGTAGTCACCTGGCTGGTGAGCTGGGATCCAGTTGGTCTCACAAACATGTCAGGAATTGGCTGACTGGTGGCTGGGGCAAAGGAAGTGATCGGGCCCCATATCTTTTATCATGCAACAGGCTAGCTGAGGTTTTTTTACGTGGCAACAGTAAGATTCCGAGAGAGCAAGCGGAAGCATGCACTGCTTCTTGAGGCCTGGGTTTAGAATTTGCATCCATCTCTTCTGCGCCATTCTATTGGCAAAAGCAAGGGACAAGGCCAGAACAGAATCAAGAGAAAGGGAAAAAGATCACACCTCCTGATGGAAAGAGGTGCAAAGATACATTGCCAGCCCATGAACACAGGGAGGAGGGAAGGATTTTTTCAATCTACTAAAATCCCATTCCCACAAATAGCAAGAGGTAAATTGCCCCTAAAAGACTAATGATCAGGAATTATTCCTGGAGTCCCACTGTCCCCTCTGGTCACTGCCAGGTACTCATAGACACCTCTGGTTGTGAGGAAGCAAGAAGAGGATGATTGTATCTGTTCATCAGTTTTCCTGCCCCTCCCAACACCTCTTTCTTAGAGAGTCTTCTTCAGCGCCCCGGCCACAGCTGATCAGATGGATGGAAGGGTAAACATTTGACTCAGCTGGCCAAAGATATTGTATTAGTTTCCTAGTGCTGCCATAACAAAGTACCACAGCTGGGTGGCTTAACACAACGGAAATTCATTTTCTCACAGTTCTGGAGGCTAGAAGTATGAAATCAAGGTGTCAGTAGGGTTGGTTCCTATTGGAAGCTCTAGGGAAAATTTGATCCATGCTTCTCTCCTAGCTTCTGGTGGTTCCTGGCAATCCTTGGCATCCCTCGGCTTTTGGCAGCATAACTCCAGTCTTGACCTCTGTCCTCACGTAGTGTTCTCCCCCGTGTCTGAGTCTCCTCTGTTTCATCTTCTTATAAGGACTCCAGTCATTGGATTAGGGCCCACCCTAATCCAGTATGACCTCATTTTAATGAATTACATCCGCAAAGACCCTATTTCCAAATAAGGCTACATTCTGAGGTTCCAGGTAGACACGCATTTTAGGAGGATACTATTCATCCCAGTACAGGGATTCTCTGGCTCAGGTCTTTGGAATCGAAACTTGGAAATATCTACTTGTCTTTGTTGGATCTTGAACAGAAAGGACATGTAAGGAGCTGAATGGTCATTTTCTGCCATGTATGTAAAAGCAGAGAAAGTCAGTCTGCAGAGAGGAAAAGAACGAAGCAGATCTTTAGAAAGAAGCAGAGATGACAGATCGTGAAAATCATGCTGAGATAGAGAGACGGACAAAGAGAGAGACAGAGACACTCTGCCTTGGTTTCTGAGGGTTTTCAGAGCCCTGGCTCAGTCCCACATGGGACCAGGTTTCCCTTCCTCCCCTTGAATTCCAAGAGATACCTCTGTATCCTTGCAATAACTTTTCCTCTTTCGTATAAGTTAATTTGAATGGATTCTGTTTATTGCAACCTAAAGATTTCCATAAAGCCAGAGGTGACTTCATCATCCTGCCAAGATGCTTCTTGTGGCCAGCCAGGAACAGCTGCAACAGGAAGGTGTCAATCATGAAGTGGGAGTCTTGTCCTGGATGTTGCTGCTGTCTCCATTCAGTGTACAATGTTACACATAGTAGTTAGGTTCCCAGGCCAGCCCACAAAAGCCTCTCTAATCTTACAATGCTATTAGCATGCTAACTCAGTTACAGAATAAGTAGATAAGTAGGTAAGTGTATAAAATTGTATAGAAATAAGTCAAACTCATACAATCTCTTTTAGAGCCTGCCAAAATTAAGGATGTCTCCTCTTCTTATTCAAGCCATTATTTGTTTTGTTTTTAATTTTCCAAGAGACAAAGAGACAGACTCGTCAAAATGTTTTCATTCTCCTAGTCAAAGTGTTTTCATTCTCCTTCTAATCTCAACTAACTGCAGTGCTTAGTAATGCCATAGACATTTTGGCCACTGAGTATCTTGGAAACATGTTATAAGACCATCTTCTCCAAGGAAGAAGCCAGAGCTCACTTTCCCAGCCTCCCTTGCAGCTCAAGGTGAAGCATGTGACCTAGCTCTGCCAATCAGGCATGAGCAAGCCTTCACTTTGGAAATGAACTGCATGAGGAAGCAGGAACTATGTCAAATCCATTCTTTAATGAGTGATGTAATGAGAGTATGTAGATTTGGGGGGCAGTAGTGGCAGAGCTTCTGTGGTGCAGTCCTTAATATCAGCGAGAGTACCAGCATTTATGCGGAACGATAGTGTTGTCCTCATTGTAGCACCCCCACAGTACGATCAGGGCTTTGTTTCTGAATGAATAGCCAGCCTCAAGCTTCATCTCTGGCCTTCTCTGAGGTTCAGTGAGCCTCCTATATCCTTTAATGAATTCCTTCCTTATAAACCAGCAAAAGTGGATTCTGTTGCTTACAACTAAGAACTCTGACTGATACAAGATATTTCTGTCATTCTCCTACCTTCTGCCTGAAGATGGGATTCTTCAGCCATCTAGACTGTCCTGGGCACTGAGCTGGCTTGTCTCACATAGCCACAGATGCAGGTGACGGGACTTTTCTCACCCTTTTCAGTGTTTGTATCTTGAAAGCAACTAGAACTCACCATGGCATACCCCACCAAAACTGAAAGACATGTTTTTCACAATATGTTATTAAGACATAAATGCAATTAAGCATCATTCCTAAATAATGGGGCTTTAAACAATGATTTTTCAAAAAATATGTAATCTACTCCCTATTGTAAAAAAACGCAGTCTATCGTTTACAAGAGGCACCAAAACCTTAGCATATCTTGCTTGACAACAGTAGTCATCTTTTAAACTCATCTGTTCTCACTAGAAGGAAAATTTACCACATTTCAGTGACAGGTATCTCAGGTTCCATAAAGGGTATCTTTCCAGGGGTCTTCCACAAGTCAATCCGTCTGTATACTTAAAGTAGGTACATTTTTGTGTGTGAATTTTAACACATATCTAATCATGCCACTCCACTGAGTAAAACTCAAGTCATCTTGTACTGACTTTGGAGAAAGTCCAAATTCCTTAGCATGATATGTAAGGCCAACAATGCCTATCTCTCCAGCCCCATGTCTCGCTATGCTTTGAACTCTACCCTGTGCCTCCAACATCCCCTTCTCAGCCGTACTCCACTCCTTATGGTTCATTCATTGAATGGAATATACTGCTCCTTACTTATGTAGCTTTGTTCACACTGCTCCATCTGCTTGGAGTCATGTTGTATACTTTGTAGAAATGATAAACACTTATCCTTTTATCAATACTTACCACCAATGTCAATTACTCTAGAGTATCTGTATATTCACAGATGGATTTTGTTTTGGCCAGAACTCTTTCATTTGCAAGTAACAAATCATTCAAACTGGCTTTAAAGGGGCAAATGATTTGAACAGACACTTTACAAAAGAAGATTTACAAATAGCCAGTAAGTACATAAAAATGTGCTCAATATCATTAGTCATCAGAGAAATGCAAATTAAAACCACAATGAGATACTGTTTTACATCCATTAGAATGGGTACAATTACAAAAGCTGACAACAGCAATGTTGGCTAGGATATGGAACAACTGGAACTCACGTACTTCGCTGGTGGGAGTGTAAGATGGTGCAGGTACTTTGAAGAACTGTTTGCCAGTTTCTTTTAAAATTAAACATACATCTATCAAACACCCAGCAATTCTATCCCTGGATATTTACCCATGAGAAAAAAAACATATGTGCACAAAAAGATTCATAGAAGTATATTCATGGCAGCCTCATTCATTATAGTGTAAAATGGAAATAATCCAAATATCCACAATAGGAGAGTGATAAACAAATTGTTACATATTCATACAATTGAATACTTGTTAGTGCCGTTGAGTCGATTCCAGCTCCTAGTGACTGCAGAGCAGAGTAGAACCCTTCCCGGTCTCTTTTTCACCATCCTCTCTTCTTCCAGTGCTATCTCAGACAATGCTCCGCTGCTATTCGTAGTGTTTTTCATGGCCAATTTTTTCAAAGTGGGTGGCCAGGTTCTTCTTCCTAGTCTGTCTTAGTCTGGAAGCTCTGCTGAAACCTGTCCACTATGAGTGACCCTGCTGGTATTTGAAATACTGGTGGCATAGCTTTCAACATCACAGCAACACGCAGATACCATAGTATGACCACCGACAGACAAGTGGTGTGGTTCTCTGACAGGGAAACAAACCCAGGCCATGGCAGTGATAGTGCCAAGTCTTAACCGCTAGACCACCAGGGCTGGCTTAACTAATTGAATTAATTGAATACTACCAAGTCATATAAAGGAACCAAGCACTAATATACACAACAGCAAGAATGAATTTCAAAAACACTGTGCAGAGCAAAAACTGCTATACCAAAAAGTAAAGACTGTATGATTCCATTCATACGAAATTCTGAAACAGAAAAAAATAATCTATGGTGATAGAAGTCGGAAAGTGGTTGCTGAGTAAGGAAGCAGGGGGAAGATGAACTGAAAAAGACACAAGGGAGCCCTTCTAGAGTAATAGAAATGTTTTATATCCTGTTTGGATGGTGGTTGCTCAAGTTAGATATTTGCAGAGACTCATCAAATTGAATACTCAATCTGTACATTTTTAAATGTAAACTACCCCTCAATGAAAAATAAACTGACTTTTAAAATGGATCCTCTCTATAGAGCCATACATGCGCATACACACAATATTATTCTATAATTTCAACATGTTCCCAGACCCCAGAAGGCCACACAATTCAGATTAAGAACTCCTGGACTAAGGGACTTCTAAGGGCTTTTGAATACCTCACAATCTCTGAATTCTCTGAAGAAAAAACAGTTCTGGGATCACAATGCGATCACGAAGTCGATGGGGAAAAATGAGTCCCCCACATTCTGTCAATTCACATTTCACGTACAGCATAAATCAAGAATCACTTACACACGTCTTTCTTGGAAGTTCACTGCAAAGGTCACTGTCTTCATTCTGCCCCCGTGGAGCAGAGGTGGAAGTCAAGGAACTGATCATGAAGACCAATGTGGATTGGAGATGGCTGCCAGCCAGAGGAGATGCGTCATAAGACAAAAAGCCTTGGTTAGGAGTCTTTACCACTAAGAAGCAAAAGAACCCTCGAAGGAATCTTGGAATCAATCAGGCCAACTGCCTCATTTCAAAGATGAGCACACTGAGTCCCAGAGAAGGGGATCGACTAGCTCAAGCTCAAACAGCAAGTAAGTGGCAGAGCCTGGATTAGAACCCTGTCTTAACAAACCCAACTGTTGTGGACCCCATTGTTTTGTTTGCCTAGTGTCTATTTTCTAGGAATTTCTTCTTCACCCCATTATGCACAGGGCTGTAGTAGAAGCTGCTATATTCCTTCAAAGTGACCCACACTACATGATCTACGGTTTATGGATCTAGATGTGAGCATCCGACTCAGGTTATGCCAGTGCGTCATTTCCAGAGAAAGAGAAAGAGAGGGGAGGAAGGAAGAAGAAGAAGAGAAGGAGGAGAGAAGAAAAGATCCCATCTTCTATTAGATGCTTAGGAGCTGTTGGCAATGGCCATTATCTGCCCCCATGGTATGGGAAATCCAAAAGTCAAAGGCTCCCGGGGACTAGGGCTGCTAATGAGTCTCTAGTTTCTTTCTATAGAGTCTCTGAGAGTTCAGAGATAATTCAAGAAGGTGTTTCATCCAGAAACTATGAAAAACCTGTGGGGAAAATTAAACCTAGGAGTGGCAACTAAGTGGTGGCATGTGAACTAAAAAGGAATAATATCTCTGAAGCTGAGATTCCTTATTCTAAGGAAAGAATGTGTGAAAAGATATGACTGGTCATCATGCAGTTATTTATATTAGCAAAAATGAGAAATTGCCTAAATATCCAAAATAGAAGTGTTAAATAAATTTTGATGTAGCCCTGTGATAAAATACTGTATAGACATTAAATATCCTGTCCTAGAAGAATATTTAATGATTTGGTCATGGCTTTCAATATAATGTTAAGTTTAAACAACACAATACAAAACAATATAAAACATAATAATCCCAATTTTGTAAAACTATGGATACCTATTTATATACAAAGAAGAAAGACTAGAGAAGGAGAAAATATGCTAACAGATGTCATCTCCCATTAGCCAGATTATGGTTTTATTCCAATTGGTCCCTGGTTACCTAACAGAATTAAGGTCAAGAAAAAACAACTTTCTCTACTTCCACCCAATCTGCCCAATTAAATTCAACACAGTAAATGCTAAGGTTCTATAAAAAAATAAAACAGGACTTATTTATAGGAGTTGTAGACAAATAAGGAAGAATGGCTTCAAGTCTATGCTTTTGTAAATGCTCCATTCTTGGTGCTATGAAAGATGTGTTCAAAACCTAAGCATCACTCTCAAGCTAACGCGGCTAGCAGCGGTGGTAAGGTTAGTCACCCCTCGTGACTCCAGTTTGCCTCGCTGTTGAGTTCCTGCCAAAGATGCTTGTCCTGGGGAAACCAAAGCAGTCCAGGTGGCTCTCAATGTGCCATCTGATCAAACGGATGTGACCTATAGCATCCCAGCCCATTTCCTGGGCTTTGTCTTCTCGTAGTACCCACCTTGCTCCCATCATCACTAGTCTCCCTCTCACCAAATTGTCTCTACAGAAGCAAGGGCAGTTTTCATTGGTTTTTTACTCATAAGCAGGGGTAATAGTCAAAATATCTAACAACCTAGCTGGCATATCCACCATCCAATCAGAACAGGTGCAGGTAACAGCTCTAGGGGAGTGTTCTGGAGGCCCTTGCTGTGCTGGGCATTAACCTTTCGGTTGTTGGATCATGGGGAGGGCTGGGGCAGCAGGAGTTCTTGGGAGGGATCACTTGGGTCTCAGAGAAGCATCTATTACCAACCATATGGAAGTAACTCAATATTTTAACAACCAGTATGATCATACCAGTCTACAGTACCACTCATACACTGGGGCAGGAGGGGTCCCTGCTCTGGCCGCCACATTTTAGAAGGCCTCCTATGTCACAAAAATATATTTATTAAAGAACATATGGGCACCTTTGTCCATCAGTGTTCCACACTGGCAAGCATGGCCCATTCCCTAAACACCTGCTCTGGAGACCAACATGGTTCAGGCCCCAGGGAACGGTTCTGCTCACTTCTTGCCCTGTGTCCTTAATCAGAAGATAATTGAGTCTGAATGCCATGAAAGTTTGTGGGTTGTGCCTCTGCTGACATTAAAGACAGACAGTAACTCTGAATGCAAGGAGGATTTGTGTGGTGCAAGTGATTTGGTTAGAGAAAAGACAAATTAATTAATTTGTCAAGTCCTTCCACAGAGATAGCATAAATGTGATAGATTCTTGAATAATGAAGCATCGTTTCCCAGTAATGCTGAGTGTCCATTATTTTTGCTTCTGTTTGTGTTCCAATATGTTATTCCAGAGGTATTCACAATTTTGCATGGTATTCATAACTACATGTGTGACTAAGGAATATTTACCATATTAAACAATTTATCTATATGTACTATCATGTAAAGATGGCCAAAATTTATTAGGTAAAAAAATAAGGTGCAGGAGCCGGTCCGGTGGCGTAGCAGTGAGTGCACATGCTCTGCCTCGGCGGCTCGGGGTTCACAGGTTCAGATTCTGGGTGCACACCGATGCACCACTTGTCAAGCCATGCTGTGGCGGCGTTCCATATAAAGTAGAAGATGGGCATGGATGTTCGCGCAGGGCCAATCTTCCTCAGCAAAAATAAAATGAAATAAAGTGCAGAACAGTATATACGTTATATTCCCATTTGTTTTTTTTAAGTTCACATACATAGAGATATACATTTGAACAGCCATAGTAAATTCTGAGGGATCTTACTCCATTTCATGCCCTTCTGAACTGTTATAACATTTTTTACTGTTATAGATTACTTTTTCAATTTAAAAAACTAGTACTTAATAAAAACAAAATTCCTTATACAGAGTGAATTTCATTTATCTATATTTTCTAATTTTTCTATGTTGAACATGTATTATTTAGTAACTTCTAAAAAATTCACTTCTAGTGAATCTATAAAAGTTATAGAAGTTATAGTCACCAGTTACTTTCCCTTATTAATTAACCCAATGTGGTTCCACAGGATTTTCTGTCTCTATAGCTGAGACTGTGTGGGCTTCTAGTTTTGCTGGGAAATGAAGCTACTGAGCAAGGTGTGTGTGTATGAGAGAGAGAGACAGAGGCAGACAGAGGCAGACAGATACAGAGACAGGGAGAGAGACAGACAGAGATAGAGAAACAGAGTAATCACAATGGCTGCCACAATCTCCCTGGATGAGTAAATCCAGAAAAGCAGTAAAGATAACACCGTGAGAAGAATACTTCCTCCTGGAGTGTGCCTGGAGAATCTTCCCGCCATCACTCTCCTCTGGAAATCCCAAGTCGGGGCCACTTAGATAACTGCTAACAGGAGACAGAGAAAGAATGCAGTCCTGGCACGGATGTTAGGTTCCTAGCAGCCCCTTAGACTGCAAGGCCCACTCACATAGCCACCGGCCTGCTAACCTTCCCAACGCCTAAGCTTCCTGGTCATTCCAGCACATGCTGCCGGCCCTCTGGCTTTGTGCACAAGCTGTCCAAAACTCTGAAACCAAAGCAAGAAGTCTCCACGGTTTTGAGCTTCATACCTCCAGCTCCAAATCCCTCAGCCTTCTCTTCAAAAAATGCCTATTAGCTCCATTTCATTTCATCCCATTCTAAAATCCACTAATTCATTTGGGGAAACAGGCCTCTTTTGATCTCTGATTGCCTGGCCATTCACACTTGATAACCTACCTGGAAAAAAAAGTCACCATTTGCTGTTCCATTTGATATGCCCCAGAACTTCAATTATGGAAGCCCCACTAGTTGAACAGAACCTTATTCCAATGAGACTAATCAATAAGGGATGAGGAGGGGCAGAGAAGAGCAAGAGAAAGAGAGAGAGAGAGAAATGGAGACAGAGACCAAGAGTCAATTGACACACAGAGGGAGGAGGTAGAGACACAGAGAGGAGGAATTCTTCAAACCTTCAACAGACAAAGCATCACCCGAGAAGGTATTCAGCAACAGTCCTGGTTGTTTTCCAAACTCAGACTTGGTAAAATTCCCCTGACACTTCCTACTTCCTTCACCACTAGATAAAACCAGGAAGTAGTTCTCCCTTTACTGACAATTCCGCAACCGTCTCAGCATCAGTGAACTTTCCAGCATGCATATCCATTATCTGAAAGGCCTCGGCATCCAGCAACCTTCAGAGTGAGCAATAACCCGGGAACAAGTTCAAAGAAAATGCACTTTACTACCAAGAACTTTGAAGTAATCAGCTCTTCTTAAAAGAATGCTCTGTTACTATGTCGTTTATATGTATCTTGGGTACAATTTCACTACTCAAGAAATATGTGTACAGTGTTCAATCATGTCAGTTCCGGTGTCAGTGGAATGTTTAAGAAATCTGAGCGGAAGGCTCTTTTCTGGAATATTCTATTGCAATGAAAAACACTACACACACACACACACACACACACACAGACATCAAGTGACCTGACCACAAGATAGTTTTAAAAGCACCCAAAAGCCCCAACAAGGGGATTGGCCACACCCAATCTTGTGTATAGAAGCTCAGTAGGAAAGAACATTGGAATTCAAACCCCACAAAAGACAGCTTGCACATCATTGCTGCAGCGTCTACTTAATTCCCATCAATTTGCTTTGAAAAGCCTGACAGGTATTTTTGAGCCCTAAACGGGGGTGACTACAGCTCTCCTCAGAAAATTTGATCAGCAAGCTAGTTGCTGAATTCAAAGTCCAAATCCCTTAATCGTGGGGAACGTGTTTTCAAATAACGATACCTCCTGGAAATTGGACAGCACTTGATATTTTCCAAGAGCCTTCACCGCGTGGTCTCATCTGATCCTCTCCCAGTGGCGGCACTGGAGGCCGTGATGTGCCCAAGTCTGCACACGTGGGAAGTGATGTCCCAACCCTACACTGTAGTTGAGTCAGGGACAAAACTTAGCCTCCAGGGGTCTTTCTGCGATGCCCGGGAAACCCTGCACGTTGACTGAGCCTCACCTTTTCAATGTCATCACTCTGCCAGCTCAGTGAGCAGGCACACTCACTCTCTTCCCCTCAGGGTCTTTGCTCCTCCCTCTGCCTGGAATGTTCTTCCCCCAGGAATAGCCACTTCTTTCTCATTATTCACATCTCGGCTCAAATGTCACCTCCTCAGAGAGGGCTTCCCTCACTACTCATCACTATGACATCTCTGGCTTTATTGTCTACATAGAGAATATATGGACCATATAGCACTTTCTGAAATTACTTTCTGTACTGGGATCTTGTTATTCGCCTCTTCCCCCACCAGAACCATGAGGACAGGAATCCTGCTTAGCTTGTTCACCACTGTGTTCTACAGGCCTGGTAAACGGCACGTGCCCCAAATATTTTCTGAATGACTAAACTATTTCATTAATACTCATAAACAACTTTGTAAAACAAACAGGAAAGCACTACTATTCCCATTTTACAGATGAGGAAACTGAGACCCAAGTGATTAAGTGACTTGCTCAAGATTACGCAGCTAGAAAGTGACAGTTGGGAAAAGAACCTGGGTCTTTGGCATCAAGTCCAATGCTACCTGCACTACACAGCTTTTTTTACACCAAAAATTTGGGGGATGAGAAATCCCCATTAATCAAGAATTACTTTATATATCATTCATTTATTCATTCAACAAAAAATTTTGAGCATTCACTAAGTCCAAGAAGTATATTAAACACTACGGGAGACAAAAGGATCATAGACCAGATAAACCTTCTACCTACAAGGAACTTCCCATCTTATAAGGAAGTTAAAATAAGCACACAAATATCAATAAAATAAAATAGAAAGTTTTAAGTGTTGTTATGGAGTGAATCGTCTCCTCTCCTAAAATTCCTATGTTGAAGTCTGAACCCCCAGCACCTGAGAATGTAACCCTATTTGGAGATAGGGCCTTTAAAGAGGTCATATGGGTGGGCCCTAATGCATGTCGCTGAATTTGGAGATTGGGCCTTCAAAGATGTGATTAAGTTAAAACAAGGCCCTTAGGGTGGGGTCCTAGTCAAGAGGACTAGTGTCCCTCTAAGAAGAAGAGACACCAGGGATGCGAGGACACAGCAAGAAGGAGGCCATCTCCAAGCCAAGGAGACAGGGCTTGGGAGAAACCAAACCTGTCCACACCTTGGACTGCTAGCCTCCAGAACTGTGAGAAAATAAATTTCGGTGTTTAAGCCACTCAGTCGACGGCACACTGTTATGGCAGCCTGAGCAAACTAACACAAATGCCTTAATGGAAATGGAGAAAAAAGTTCAGAGGCCAGCGAAAACTTCCAGCTAAGAAGACATCTGGGAGGTTCTTGAAGGAGACTGAATTGATCTAGGTTTTAAATGGCAAGTCAAACTTTGACGTGTGGAGATGGAGGGGAGGTGGAAGCCAGCTTGATGCGCCTGTCAAGGCCAGATTAAAGAACGGGATCCTATTCTGTTGGTTTGAGCAGCCCTTGAAGGATTTTGCACAGGAGAGCAGCAAGATCAAAACCAAAGATGAGGAGCAGCGATCCAGCATCTTCTATAAAATGGGATGGCAAGAGAAGAGGAGGAAAACTTGCAGGACAGTTGGGAAATGATATCAGTAGTTTGGGGACGAAGTGCTGGGGGCCTGAAACTGGGCGTTTAAGGCTAGAGGGGCCCCCTGTAGTTCTCACCTTTGCAGCTTCCATCCCCCTCTTCTGGTAAATGCTCCTGAACTTTCCTTGGGGGAACCAGCATTCTCTCTCTCATAGCCCGAGGTGTTAGAGTGAAAATGACACGTGTGATGGACGCACACCCCAGGCCTGGCCAGTCACCTTTTTCCATTCTCCTGGCAACGGCAGTGTACCGGTTTCCTAGGGCTGCTGTAACAAAGAACCACAAATTGGGTGTCTTCAAATGACAGAAATTTATTTCCTCACAATTCCGGAGGCTTGAAGTCTACAACGAAGGTGTCGACAGGGCCACATTCCCTCTGAAGCCTCTAGGGGAAGATGTGTCCCTGCCTCTTCCACCTTCTGGTGCCCCAGGCATTTCTTGGCTCATGGCAGCGTAACTCCAGTCTCTGCCTCATAGCCATCTTCTGTCTGTGTCTCCGTGTCTTCACTTGGTGTTCTGCTCTCTGTGTCTCATCTCTTCCTCTTCTTGTAAGGACACCAGGCACATTGGATTAATGGCCCAGCCTATTCCAGTATGACCTCATCATAACCTAAGTAATTACATCTACAACAACACTACTTCCAAATAACGTCACATTCTGAGGTACTAGGGGTTCAACATATCTTCTGGGGAGACACAAGCAGCTGGCTTAATATTACCCAAAAAGACTCTTTCTAGAAGTTTTTCTGGAAATAATGGGAATGATAAACTTTATCCCCACAATCCTTGATGTAAAGATTATGAAACCTACAGCTGTCAGAGCCCACCAATCCACCATTAGAAAGGGACTGGCAGAAAGTAGAGCCTAAAGAAGGAGAAATGGAACAAGTACTGATGGCATTCTCTGAGCCCCTGGATCCAACCATGCCTGATGCTGGACTTCCCAGTTATACAGACTATTACATTCTCTCTGTTCATTAATCCAGTATAATTGGATCACTTAAAACCAATAGTCCTAACTAACAAAAAAAAATAGAATCAATAAGATTTGACAAGTATATGACAGTGGTAAGAAGAAAGCCAAAGCTACCTGCAAACCTGTGTTATTTGGAGGAAGTAGAGACAAAAATGGACAAAAGGAAGTCTATAGGAAGAGTGAGTTTTGGAGGGAAAATAATGAGGTTAGTTTTGGATTTCTTGAGCTTAAGATTCTAGGATGAATGAGTGGGGCTGTACTCCGTAGGACATAGGAAACATAAAATCAGGATCCTGAGGAGAAAGATTATTACCTATCATAAGCGTGATTTCTGTTAACACAGAGGGATGTGTGAGAGTCCAGTGAAGGAAACAGAAGTCACCCTAGGTATGTCAAGTGGAAAGAGGTTTAATGCAGGGAATTAACTACTCCAAAAAAAAAAAAAAAGCACTGGAAGGCTAGGAGGGGCAGCATCAGGGGTCTCCAAGGGATTGCGGAGCTCAAGGACATGCTACCATAGATTCCATCCCAAGGTCAGGAAACTGCTGCCACCACTGTCCCTTAAACCCTGGAGGCTGGTGCCTAAGCGTTGGAACGTTGAGTCCAGTCACCGCGGCTGGTTCTTAACACATCTCCACCACCTTGTCTCTCAACAGCCACAGCTGCAGAGCGATCTCATGCAAGGGCAACTACTTGGCGGAACTTACTTTGCATCTGCAGTGCTAGCTGCAAGAAACATGGGTTCGCTTTCCAACCTCTCCAGGTAGAAGGAACAAGAAATGGAAGTTGAGACAGCCGAGTCACGGATTCTCCCATAAGGGATGAATGAATACAAGAAAACACCACGTAAAGGAGCAATTAACTGTCAGCGTGATCACTGAACAGCCTCGACAAGCATCTTCCCAACGCTGAGTCTCAGTTTCCCCATTTCTGAAAAGAGACAACTAAACCATGTGCTTTGTGAGGGCCTCTTCAGCCCAGCTATTTTAGCAGTCTGAGAAAGTCATCCTAGCCCTGACCCAGAGCTAACAGTTTTCTTCCTGGGAGTATTATCTTCCCAGCCAACAGGCCAGCCCCACACATTTGAACATAAGCATTAAACACCTGGCAGGAAGCGCCCACACACACACAGTTTAATAATTCACATTCCAATCCAATTACTGCGAGTTTCATAAACAAGTGCTTATTAGAATACAGTCGTTTCCTGAGCAAGCAGGGTTTTTGGAAGGGAAATTACAATGATTATCTTCAAGATATAGGCATGAATAATACAATCATTCCTCCTCTCCGCTTGTTTTTATCGTTCCCCTTCCATGCTGTCTTAGATGGGAGGCTCCCAGCCTGCAGCAGCTCAATGCAGCCGCCTCTCCTACTCTGGACCCTTCCGCCCCCTTGACATAAGGTCCTCCCTGTCTCTTCATCAAAGCACATCTGTCCTGGGTCCTGGAGGAGCTTAGAGATTTGCTACGGGTCCTACTTATTACTTATTCATCTCTGACTTACTGTTGCATGTAAAGTTGGAGGGAGTTCGGCAGGGAGATGAGCACCAGACTGGCAGTGAGGGGACTGTATGGCTTTAAGTATGTGTGCCTCTTTCCGGGTCTCTGAATCCCCATATCAAAAATAAGGGGATTGGATTAGGCCAGGAATTCTTAACCTGGGGTAGTTGGGCAAGGTTTGGAGAATTTTGGAATAAGCCTAAATTATATGCTCTAAGTTGTATGCGTAACGGATATTCGTGTCCCCAATTTCTATTTGGGGAATAATGTGGTCCCAGGAATACTAACTCCATATCAGTTCCAAAGCAGAGCAAGTGATCTAACTAAGGCAATCAGCGCTCTCTATTTCCTGGCTGAGGTATTGGTTCAGAAAGCAGTGCATGCGTAGACCTCACAATCAGATCAAATCTTGTGACCTTTGCTGGGAATGCTGAAACAGAGACGGCCTTTGCTGCTAGACATGAACAAGTAAGAATGAAGTGCCAGGAGCTTCCACCAGCCATCTTGGGACCCACAGGAGAGCCAGCCTTGAGATGAAGCTGACATTGTAGGAGGCAGAGCAGAAACACAGAAGAAATGAGTCTTGGTGAAATTGTTGAAGTGCTAGGTCAAGCGGTCACCTGATATCCATGAAGTTTTTAGTTACAGGAACCAATAAATTTCCTCCACTGTTTAAGCTTCTTTGAGTAGGGCTTTCTATAACTTAAAACTAAAGGCAACTTAAATAATAGTGTGTTTATATGTTAAATGTTCTGAGGAGAGAAGCCACAGTTTCCAGATCTTCAAAGAGATCTGTGACCCAAAAAAAGATTTAAAATCCTTAAACTAGGAAAATCTCTAAGGTCCCTTGCAGCATTAGCATTCTGCAAACTTATGAATCTATGAAGTTCTAAATTGTGGGTTTGACCAATAGTGTGTAACCCTCACCATTGTAAAAATAGTTTTATTTTTTTAGTTTTTTCATTACAAAAGAAATACACTCATTACAGAATATTTATAAAATATAGGAAAAAACTAAGCAGAAGACAACCACCGTTAATATTTTGGAAATTTCCTCTCAAATTTTTCATTTTCTATGCATAATCTTAGGGAGGTTTTAATATAACTGCATTCATACTATACGTGCGATTTTGTATCATGCTTTTTTCACTTAACATTATCATATAATTCCCACAGCATTACAAACCCTTTGTAAACAGCCTTTTTAAACAGCTTCTTAACATTCCTTTGAATGGATATTCTATAATTTACCATTTCCCAAACATTGGACAAAATCAGGCTGTTTCCAGATTTTGTTTCTGTTTGTTTGCTTTTCTTCTTTTTTTGCTAGTCTATTTCTTTCTGCAACAAAGGGCTCTTTGCTGCGCGTACAGGGAAGAGCAGCCGCGGAGCGCCCATCCCCACGTCAGACCGGGGGAGCCCCTGCGGACGTCGGGGAAGCCCCTGCCGCGCCCTGGAGACACCTCAGGGGGCCTCCAGCAGTCCTCCAGCAGTCCAGGGTTAAGCCTCCTCCGTCCCTGCCATGACTTTTCTTCCACTTGGAAGGCGCTCCTGGCCTCTCTCCACCTGGAGGTCGAGTGCCTGCCGATTGGTGGGCCGGCAGGGAGCCCCTCACTGCGAGCCGCGCCCCTCCGTTCCTTCCCGCTGTGCGTTTCGCAGGGGCGGCCCGCTCTGCGAACTTTGCGTGGTCCAGCTTTGTCTGCGACAGAGTGAGAAGTCTCATTCTGGGCTCAGCAATGAGTCCCTTTAATCTTCCAAACTCAGTTTTATTGGATAAAGGTGATATTTTGGTCATTTATCTCCTTAGGTTTTGTCTTAATTTTCCATTGGTTCAGGACTCAGGGAAGAAGGATGCTATTTATGCGACCCCTTCAAAACCATGACTCAGATGATACTATCCTCCACTGTTGCTGAATCTCTTCTCTCCCCATCCTGCAAAGTAGGCTGTTGGGGTTTGGGGTTCTGTTTAGAGGACTTCGCTGAAGGCAAACTTCTTGCTACCTCTGGATCTTGGCAATCAATACTGTGCTCAGGCAGATATGACAGATAAAAGAATTATTGTTTATAATAGCCACCGCTGTTTATTGAGTGGCAATAATGTGTCCGGCACTGTGTTACATGCTTTACACACTTAGTTCAGGCTAACAAAAACCTAACGAAGTAGCTACAGTCACCCCCATTTTATAAGGGAGGAAACTGAGGCTCAGAGAGGTTCTGTAACATCCAGATTCACATTGTCAGTAGTGGCCAGGTCAGGATTCACACCTAGATGAAGGGCCCTGAGACACTCTCTTAACCTGTCAGCGTGGGTGCAGGCAGCCCTGTGGGCTCCTCTGAGGAGGGGTGAGGAGAAGGGCAGGCCAGAGGGAGTGAAGACCCCCATACTCCCACAACCCTCAGTCCAGGTAAGTCCACCAGGCTCAGAGCCCAGCCAGGGTCTTGATCTTTCCAGAGGCCCCCTCGACAGCATCAGTGTCGTTTAAAGGAACCTGAGTGGGGATGTTATTTAATTTTGGCTTCTGTTTTTTGAAGTAAAATTCACATAACATAAAACTCACTATTTTAAATTGTACAATTCGGTGGCGTTTAGCACGTGTAGCACATTCACAATGCTGGGCAACCACCACCTCTATCTAGTTCCAGAACATTTTTATCACCCCGAAAGGAGACCCTGTGAAGCAGGCGCTCCCCATTCTGCCCTCTTTCCAGCCTCTGGCAATCACTCATCTGCTTTCTGTCCCTATAGATTTACCTAGTCCAAATATTTCATATAAATGGAATCACCTGCAGGAGATTTCTCATGGGGGATAGCAACTCTCCCAACTCATTCACTTTGTAGATAGGGGAGCAGTCCCCAAAGCACAGGGTAGAGAGAATTCTCCCTTCACTGCCCACCTGACTTCCTAGTTTGCCATTGTGCTGCCTCTTGGCTCTTCTCTCCTTGACTGGCTGCCCACCCTCTCTCCCGTCTTCCCCCTTCACATTCAGTCTAGAAAAACCTTCCCGATCAATGAGCTAGGGATTGTGCCTCCTCCTGAGCAGATGACCTAGGAAATCCAATGATTTAGCTTTTTGTCTTTTGGCTCAAGAGGGTCAAGACCAAAATGGCACTGATTTTAATTGCAGTCCAGCAGTCCAAATGGCGACTTTGAGCCTGAGCCCCCACAGGAGTCCTCAGTCAGTGAGCACACAGCTAACTGTCACCTCCACCTCCACGCCACCAGCCTTCACCCTTGGCATAGCAGCTCTGAAAACTGCACACATCCTTATTATGTATTATTTCTTCTTTCGAGATGAATTCTAGTACTTCCCATAGCAGCTATGGCAGTGAGCAGAGAGTCTGAGTTATCACTCCTGTCTGTGAATGTTTTCCCTTCTGGTTGGAGAAGGCAGAGGAGAACTTCAGAGCTGCCCAAAATGATACTACCAGAGTGCAGAGTGGGAGAGGCAGAGAAGAAATTGACTGATGGGGAGGCAGGACCAATGAGGTCAACAGGGGATGGAGGGATTCTGTACTGAGAAAGGACTTCTACATCTTTCAGAACCATCCTATGGAAGCATGAACTAAGACAGAGACCACCTGGCTGTCTTTGGGAAATTATACAGGCACACAGCATATCCCTCGCAGTATCCTCCTGGTCCTCACCTGACTGGGAGAAAGAGGCATTCACCAAGGGCTTATAAATCCCAACAATTTCCCAAGTCTGTTACAATTTCTGTGCATCTCAGCCCAACAAGAAAGCTACCTATATTCACATGACAGGGAAGGGGAAGGAGGGAGACTTAACAGAACTGGGACAAATGAGACACAGCAGCCTTTGCCTTCTGTCCTGCCATGTCCCCTCCTGTCTTTTCCCAGTGTGCTCCTGGCATCCTGTGATCCTGGATATCCATTCATGTTCGTGAAGACTCCTGGCTCTCATTAATCGTGGTACTTGTGTCCCCCCCACTACCACACATACACTTATACACATACACATACCCCTCCAGCATCACTAGATCAGTAGGCAAATACCTAGCATCTTTAGGAGGTTATTACTCAATGGCTCTATCATAAATAAGGAAATGAATGCTCTATAGTTAACAATCCTAATCCTAGATGTTTAAATGGGAGCTCAGAACACCCCCAACACTGATAGCCTCTGTATTAGTGTCCTAGGGCTGCCATAACAAATTACCACAAACTGGGTGGCTTAAAACAATATAAACTTGTTGTCTCACAGTTCTGGAGTCTAGAAGTCCAAAATCAAGGTGTTGGCAGGGTCCTGCTCCCTCCAAAGGCTCTAGGGAAGAATCCTTCTTTGCCTCTTTTGGCTTCCAGTGGTTGCTAGTAACCCTTGACATTCCTTGGTTTGTGGCAGCATCACTCCAATCTCTGCCTGTCTTCACATGGCCTTCTCCCTGTGTGTCTATGTACAAATGTCCCTCTTCTTATAAGAACACCAGTCATTGGATTAGGGTCCACCATAATCTGGTATGACCTCACCTTAACTTGATTACATCTGCAAAGAGCATATTTCCAAATAAGGTCACGTTCACAGGTACTAGGGGTTAATCCTTGAACATATCTTTTGGGGTAACACAATTCAACTCACCACACCCTCTAATAAGGACCAAATCAGAGGCCTGTGGCATGTTAACAATAGAAAAATTTTCCTATTGTCAGTCCCTGGAACCCAAAAAATATATCATCATCAACACCATAAAATACCAATATTTACTGAGCACTTAACTAACTGCCAAGCATTGTCCCAACTATTTTACATAAATTTTCTTGTTAATCATCATCTTCACTCTATGCAGTAGGAACTATTATTAGCCCCATCTTACGAGTGAGGAAATTAAAGCTTTAGAAAATTAAGTAACTTACCTAAGGAATATAGTGATAGATCCAGGACTTGAACCCAACTCTCTGTGATCCAAAGCCCACCAAAGCTCTTCCATACTTTACTTTCGAGCTAAGCTGTGTGACTTTGGGCAAGTAAGCACCCCTCTCTGGGCTTCAGTATCCTTAACTGTAAAAAGAACAGTTCTCCTAGGTTTCTAGGGGAACTAGCTCATCTGGCTCTGAGTCCACAGCTCTAAATCTTTTCATCCAGGGTAACTGATCACTCTGGCCATCTGATCGACATTTGAAATCCACTGCAGAAAGATCTGCTCCCCGATCCCCTCCCTCCCCAACAGCAGTCAAACATGTTGCAGAGTTCTTTGTGCATCATTCAAAGAAACAGGACTTCAAACACCTTTCCCAAACTCTGATATGCGCTCTGACGGCCTCATCAGAAGCGGTGATCATTTGTATCTGCATTTATGCTTCGGGGAGAGCCTGACTCACCCACAGGGAAAGACCAGCTCCACTAGCAACACACACCTTTACAGCACTTGGGAAAACTTGCATTCCTACTTTGTTTCTTATCAGCAGTGTGCTTCTGGAACTAGGTGAGAACATCTAGTTCGTAATGTCTTTCACTTGACTTAAATGACTATTTCATGTTCCCATTCTAAAGAACAGGTTAATGGGAGGGCCTTCCATAGCTTCTGACCCCCTCCTCCCGGCATTTTTCCTCTGCTTTTCATTCCATTTTCAACAAGGCCACGTTATGTGGGGCTCTAGACACCACGACAGGACAGAAGCAAGCAAGGGAGGGGGGTGGGGAACAACGGAAACATTAGGATCAGTCAGGGAACTGGAGGAAAGATAAAGAGCAGTGCTAAGAGCAAGCTGGAGCCCATCACAGAATCATACACTGAATCACATTTATCTGATGCCGCCAGTTTCCGGCACATTTTCTCTTTTAATGCTGTCAGCAGTTATGTGGAGCAGCCCTGGTATGGTCCCACTTTGCAGATGCAAAAGACCAAGGCTCAGCTGGTGAATGAGATTCAGGACCAGGTGTGGCTGATTCCAAAGCCTGTTTCCTCTACAAACCAGGGGTCCGGGGATCACAAAGAATAAAAGTCACCTCCCTCTTTCTAGAGTTTACATTGCTATTGGTGTCACAGCTGCCAACTTCCAAGAACAGGCACTGTTTTTATTTTTTCCATGGAAGAGGAGACAGGATTTTATTCTAATGAAGCCAATAACAAATAAGACTACCTTAGATCCGGAGTCTCAGGGAGAATCAACGCTTGGGAAGAATGCAGGAGGAAGGGGAGAAAGTGCCTTCTTCATCCTCGGTTCTCCTCCCTCTTGCTCCTGCTGCAATGTCAGAATCAAAGGAAGGCTGAACGATTCCTGCGTCTCTCAAAGCTGCAAGACCTTCCTCCCTCCAGCTGGGCTCCTCACCTCCTCCCAGCAGAGCGCTCCAGTCACACAGACCTAGAATCCAGTGCTGGCTCTCTGGGCCTCCCTCATCCGTTAAGATGAGTATGGTATTAGCACCTACTTCACAGACATCCTGAATCCCACCACTTCTCACTCCCTCCGCCCTAGCCAAGCCCCGTCCCCTGCAGCAGCCACCTCACCCATCCCCCTTCTTCCCCTCTTGCTCCCTACAGCCATGTGTCTACCCAACGGGTAGAGTGATCTTTTTAAAATGTAAATCAAATCACATAACTGTCTTGCTCAAAACCCTGTAGGGGCATCTCATCATTCCTAGAATTTAAAAAGCTCTGTGGTGGCCTTCAAGGCCCTCCTCTGCCTGCTTTTACACTCTCCCCCTTGATCCCTCCATGCCAACCACGTGGGCTGCCTTCTCCTTCCTGAAACACACCAAAGTCATTAGTCTTTGCACTAGCTGGTCCTTCTGGCCAGCATGCTCCTCCCCAGAGTTTCACACACTACCCCCCTCACTTCACTCAGGTGTCTACTCAAATGTCCTTTCTCCAGAGAAGCCTCCCCTAGTCTCCCCATTTGAAAAGTAGCTTCCCTGGCAAACTCGAGAACCTCACCTGCCTCATTTTTCTTTAGAACATTTATTACTACTTGAAATTCTACACGTGTTTAAATTGTTATTGTCTGTCTCTTCCACTAAAATACAAGCTCTGTGGCAGCAGGAGTCTTGTCTGTCTTGTTTATCCAATGCTTGTCATACAGTAGGTGGTTAATAAATATTAGTAGAATGAATGAATGAAGGAGACCATGTAAGTTTTGGCAAAGACTGCTTCTTGTCCCCAATATCCATTCTCCCCTTCTTCGTTTTAGTAATTAGAAGCCCAGGTTGTAGTTGCACACATTACCAACCCCTTAAAGGCTGGGTTTTCCAGACTCTCTTGCAGCTAGATGTGTCCATGTGACTAGGTTATGGCCAATTGGGGTTGCCAGATAAAATACAGGATGCCCAATTAAATTTGAGTGAAAGACAACCAATAATTTTTTAGTATAACTATGTCTCAAATTAAAAGCCCAATAATTGTTTTAGTAGAAGTATGCCTCATTCAGAAAAAAAATTATTGATTGTTTATCTGAAATTCAAATTTAACCAGGTGTCCTGTATTTTTGTTTGCTAAATCTAACAACTCTATGGCCAACAGAACATAACAGAAAGTAATGTCTACAACTCCTAAGTCACACCCTTGAAAGTAAGGGGCATGTCCTCACCTCCCTTCCCCTTCCTGCTGGCTGCAACACAATTACATGGGCTGATGTGAGTCATCTTTGACCTGTGGCCCAAGGCAGCACGCTAGGATGTGGCCAAGCAAGAAAACGAAAGGACCCCAGGCCCCAGGGTGACGTGATGGAACTGTGTCGCTCCACTCTCCAGGTCCACCTACTAGCTCAGACTTGTACATGAGAGAAAAACTACCTTCTGCCTCATTAAAACCTCTGTTATTTTGTTCTCCATTAAAGCAGCTAAGCCAATATCTGAACAAATGCAAAATTATAGGTGAATTTGGTAATTTGGGTGCCTGGCACATCAGAAAGTCTCAATAAATGTTTATTTCCTCTTCTCCTCACTAACAGGGTTGTCCCCTCTTTACCAAATTTCACAGCCCTGTTTTGAAGGAATTGGGCATCTTTGTCCTTGAATAGCAGCTCTTGAAAGCCCCAGTTGTTTCAAAGCGCTAGGGTGGGCTGAAGAAATTCAGCTGCCAGCAGCAGCCGTGTGTCCTCTTGGCCTCTGAAGAGAGGGGCTCAAAGTGAGGCGTACTCACAAGGTAAAATTAAGCAAAGGGACGAATATGATTTTCAGTTCTCCCAATATCAATTCCCAGCTGCCTGGAGACGCTTCGGAGTTCCATAACACATAGCTCTGAGCTCCTGAAATACTCTCATCCATGGAAACCCAGGGAAAAGAAAAATAACCCAAAGTCCTTCTGCACTGGGGCCACCACTGGCTCAGCCACAGGGCAGGGAGGAGCCTCTGTGGTCTCTTCCCCCGACACCTGCCACTCGCCGCTCTCACTGCCTGGAGCGCGCTTCCCCACTCCTTCACGTGGCTGGTCCTCTCCCTTCACGCAGGTCTCTGCTCCAACATCACCTAAAGAGAGAGGCTTTCTCTGACCGCTCCATCTAAAAGAGAAGCCCCTGTCACCCTCCAGCTCCTGGCCTGCCAAAGAAAAACAATGTGTTTTTCTTTACAGCATCTATCACTTCCTACTTAATATTATGGATCTACGGGGTTGCCGTCTGTCTTCCCTACTGAAAGGTAAGCTCCATGCGGGCAGAGAATTTGTTTCTCTTGTTCACTGCTGTATCCCCAGCACCTCAAATGGTGCCCGGGCGATGAGGAGGTACTGGATAAATATTTTTGAATAAATAAACCTATAGAAAATAGATATGAATATGGATATAGATTATAGATATATACAAATACATATACATATACATACAGATAAATCCAGGTGACCGACCAGCCAGATAGACTTTGCCAATGGCTTCCTCCATAGGGTGACAAGAAAAGTGGCAAACCTCCGTGTGCACGATGATGCTGAGAAAACTCAGCCTTTTAGCATAAGGCTTGATTCCCTATTGACATGGAAACCTCTGCTGGGTAGAAGTAATGTTTCCGCAGACTGTTAGGACTAAAGGGATCTGAAGTCCAAGCCCCTGATGGGGAAACGGAGCCCAGAGAGCAGATGGGGTCATGCTAACAGTGGCACCTGATATCTGCAAAGCACTTTTTAGTTTAGGAAGCATCTTCACATCCTTTCTTCTCATATGATCCTCACAATTCTACTGGGCAAGTGGTGGTAATATTGGTAACATTATATTACATTGAAATATAATTTATTAGCATCCTGAACTAGGCACTTAAAAATGGTTAAGACGGTAAATTTTGTTATGTGTATTTTATCACAATTAAAAATAAAAATTAGGGGCCAGCCCAGTGGCATGGCAGTTAAATTCACGCGTTCAGCTTCAGCAGCCGAGGGATCACCAGTTCAGATCCTGGGCACAGACCTACTCACCGCTCATCAAGCCATGCTGAGGTGGTGTCCCACATAGAAGAACTAGAAGGACCTACAACTAGGATATACAACTATGTACTGGGGACTTTGGGGAGAAAAAATAAAAAAAAAAAAGAGGAAGATTGGCAACAGATGTTAGCTCAGGGCCAATCTTCCTCAAAAAAATAAATAAATAAAAAATTAAAATTATATATATATAATTGTTAGCTACAACTCTATTTTGCACATGAACCAAATAAATCTCAGAGAGGCTGTGACTTATAAAAGTCACACGGCTAGGGATTGGAGAAGCTAGCCTCAACTTCAGGACTTCTGAGTCCAGCTCTGGACCTCCTCCACAAGGGAAAGGGAACTTTCACTCCACAAATGTGCCAAGAACCAACCTCAGGCTAGAAGATCAGTGTCCTGAGTTTTCCAAGGAACCTTCTAATCCAGCACAGCTGCCCGTGCAACTCCGCTGCAGAAGCCTGCCTCTTCTGTGATACCATGCCGAGGGGCGGCTGATCCAACAGACAGCAGCTCAATACAGACCGTGTGTCATTTACTCTCATTTTGTGACAATTAATTTGCTCAGGGACCAAGGGTGTTCAGTGGTTACATTAACACGGAAAGAAAAATTAAACATTTATGCATCCTTTATCTCTTCATTTCTAGACAGATAAGTCCTGTCAGTGTCTACAAGAGATATTCTCATTGACATTATCTGTTCCACTTGACTCCGGATTACACTTGAGAAACAAGAACCAACACACCATGGTGTTTTTTAAACAGAAGAGGTGACTACAAGGGGCCAGATGTCAAAGAAAAAATATCTAGCCTGGGATTCTAGTGCAGCATAAACGCAGTGCAATATGACACACAGAATCAGGCCCAAACAGGTAGGGTCAATACAGCCTTCTTGGAAACACCCATCTGGGTCGCTTGGATGCTTGGTCGCTGGATCCCTGTTGGATATGCAGCATTGTGCTAGGGATGCAAAAGAGCTTCACCTCCTGCTCCAGCTTTGCACTAATGTCCAAATCACCATGTTGAGAAAGAGTCTGAGGCCTAATGAGTTACAGTCGTAGCATGGAGCAAATGATAACTGTCTGTTATCTCGTCCTGCACCAGCTCTCCCACTTCACTTAGATCACGCTTATCTCTTGCATATGGGCTGCCGGGTCTCGATTCAGTATCAGGCTTCTCAAGGTAGGGCAGCCTAAAGGCTAACTTTGGAACCAGAGACCTGCGTTGGAATCCTAGCTGCATCACTTACCATTTACGTGACCTGGGAAGTTACCTAACATCACTGACCTTGTCTTCTTATCTCATGAAAAGGGATTATAATATTGCCCACCTCATAGGACTGTTGTGTGAATTAAATGAGATAACATGTGCTAAGCACTGAGCGCAGTGCCTGGGGTCAACAAGGGATCAGCAAATGGGCTCTGAACAGAAGCCCCACAATGCCTGCTGCCGTGTTCATCACACAGCACACTTGCAATAAGGACATATTAGCGATTATCCCAGGCTCATGAGAATGAGCCATCTTTTAGTTGTTTTTTACTGTATTTTATTAAATACTAGTCAGCATTTATTGAGCACATACTATGTGCTGTTGCAAGTGTTGTATGTGTCTTAACTCATCTAATCCTCAGACAGTCCAATCTTTTTGTTGGTGGGGGAGCAGGAACGTGTAGCCAGGCCATCTGCCCTCTTAAGCCCTCCATTCACTGCCTCAGCCAATGAGCAGCTGTTACTTCTTTTGTAATCAGAAAAACAAAATATTAAAAACGATTTAAGATGTTAAATAACACATTTGTCGAATGACTGTCAACTCTCATCTGAATCTGTAAGAACCTCAGGATTGAGAGATTGACACTTCTTTTAGTTCAGAGGAATATTTTTATTCAGAGCAGGGGGTTAGGCGCTGGGCAAGATGCTATGGGAAATATAACAGAAGAAATGATGTCTTCCCTTCAGGGCCTTATAGATGTGGAAGGGGAATTAGTATTGCTAACAGCTGACATTCATTTAGTGCGCACTATGTGCCCAGTCACTGTGCTAAAGGCTTTGTCTACATTATCTCATTTAATCCTCATAACAAATGGATGAGATAGCGCAAATTATTGTGTAAATTATTATCCCCATTGTGCAAATGAGGAAACTGAAGGCTTCAAATGTTAACAACTTGCTGGAGGTTCCCAGAAGGAAACCCTGCCACGTGGCTGCCACAGGCAATGATTCCTGTCCATCTTTCTTTTCCCTGCTGTGTCTTAAAAAGCAGGCCACCTGACAGGTGCTTGAAACATTCCTGGCGAAGTGAATACCAACATTTTAATACACTTTTACTGCTAAATATCAGTGCATTTACCAGACTTAAACTGGACATGCACACACTTCCAGAGCTAGTGAGTTCTAAAGAATTCCACTCTCCCGAGTTTATGGACCTCTTTTTACATCCTCCCCACCAGCCCCTCTTTTCCCATCTTCAGCATCGGCAGAGGGGCCTTCTCTCTTTCCCTTCTCTTGCTTGCTAATTCTCAATTTCAAGATGTTCTATTATACCTGACAGGACCTGACAGGGCTCATTCAAGCCCATAACCTTGAGCTTGTAAAATGCACAGGGGAAAATTTACTAACGACTGTATTCATCTTAATGCGCTGTAGGGAATTTTTTAAGTGAAAAAGGCTCAAGAAGCAGGGACATTTCAAACAGCCAATTATGAATAACAATCCTTTGATGGCCGAGTGCAGCAGATCTTCCAGCTCATTCGGTTTTCATCTAATTAAATCTTTCATTTCCACGGGGCAGCATGCGGTACAATCTCGTGTTGCCTTTGTCGGCAGGAGATAATCAATAGGAGGAATGTGGATACATTTCAGCGTTTATTAGCAGCTCAATTGGAAGTTGTTTTATTTTAATAACACCCTTGCCTTCGTTCTGTTCAGGGTGAATTGACAGCTTTGATAAATAATAGATGACAGAAAACTGGTTTATATTATCCCATTAAGAGTAAAGAAATCACAGAACAAAAGGGAGCTGAGAGAGAAACTGAAAAACACTTTAAAGCTGCATTTTCTTTGTTACCAAAAAAAAGGGAAAAACAAACAAAAATGACTTCCATTCACTTTAAAAGATCATCAAACCTATTTGATTTCAGCTAGATATACCCTCTAAAACCATGACAATACAGGCCCTCTTTCTGAAGAGCCTATTTGCAGCTTATATTTAGTTATTCTTGGTTAGTTTCCACTGGAGCTGCAATATGGATTCGAAAGGAGAGAACCAGGTACAAAACGTAAGCCGTTTACCAGAAGTGAACGCAAATGCCCAAATGCTCACATCCTCAAATAGTAGGCACGCTGGCAGGAGGAGGACGCCTTAAGAACTAACACAGAATGTCCATGATGATGAGGCTTTTACAAGAGCCGCACACCTTGGTCAGTGGGATTTAAACTGACCTGTGGGCCAAAGACCTCTCTTTGGAAATCTGGCCTGGTACAGCCAACCACTCACTAGACAGTGCCATGTGAATATCTCTCATCTAAAAATCTGACTGTTTTGCCACAATGAGATACCACTTCACACCCATTAGGATGGCAATTAAAATAAATAAATAAATAACAAGTGTGGGTGAGAATGTGGAGAAATTGGAACTCTTGTGCACTGTGGGTGGGAATGTAAAATGGTGCAGCCACTGTGGAAAACAGTTTGGTGGTGCCTCAAAACACTAAACATAGAATTACCACATGATCCAGCAATGCCTCTTCTGGGTGTATACCCAAAAGAAGTGAAAGCAGGGACTCAAACAGATATTTGTACACCCAAGTTCATAACAGCATTATTCACAATAGCCAAAGGTGGAGGCAACCCAAATGTCCATCGATAGATGAATGAAAAAATAAAATGTGGTATATACATACAATGAAATATCATTCAGCCTTAAAAAGGAAATTCTGGGGCCAGCCCCGCGGCTTAGCAGTTCGGTGCGCACGCTCCGCTGCTGGCGGCCCGGGTTCGGATTCCGGGCATGCACCGACGCACCACTTCTCCGGCCATGCTGAGGCCGCGTCCCACGTACAGCAACTAGAAGGATGTGCAGCTACAACATACAACTACCTACTGGGGCTTTGGGGGAAAAAATAAATAAATAAAATTATTTAAAAAAGGAAATTCTGATGCATGCTACAGCATGAATGAACCTTGAAGACAATATGCTGAGTGATATAAGCCAGTCACAAAAGGACAAATATTGTATGACTGTATGCAGTACCTAGGCAGTCAAATTCATAGAGACAGAAGTAGAATGGTGGTTGCCAGGAGCTGAGGGCGGGGGACGTAGAGTTAGTGTTTAAGGGGTACAGAGTTTCAGATGCAGAGGATGAAAAAGTTCTGGAGATGGAGAGCAGTGATGGTGGCACAGCAATGTGAACGTACTTAATGCCATAGAAGTGTGCATTTAAAATGGCTAAAATGGTAAATTTTGTTATATATATATATATTTTTTGCCACGATAAAAAACATCTGAATATTTTAACCCCCAGATAGAGTTGTCCTCTGATATTTCCCACCTAAGTATACAGCACATCCATTTATCCACTGCTCAAGCCAGAGGCCTGGGAACCAGCCCTGATATGTCCCCACTCCTGACTACCCCCGGTTGACTCCACTGCCTAAATGAGTGCCCAATCAGTTTACTTCCTGTCATGCCCTGCCATCTCCCTAGGTGACTGTCATCTCTTACCTGAATTCTCAAATGACCTCTTACCTGGTTTCCCAGTATCAGCTCAGGCCCCGCCCACTCCAGGCCATTCTCCACTCACAGCCAGAGGGAGCTTTCACAGACATAAACCGGGTCCTGTCACTCCTCGGCTTCTAAGCTTCGCGTTGCACTTAAATCAAATCTGGACTCCTCTCTCTGGAGCCCTCAACCCCTCCAACCTCTCCTTGCGCCACGTTCTCCCTCACCCCGCCCTTCTGTGCTTCTCTGTACACTGTGCTCCGTCAGTTCCTCAAACTAACGAGGTTCCATCCTCATGCAGGGCCTTTGCCAGAACATTCTCCCCTCATCATTTGCCTAGCCAAACCCTCCTTTGACTTCAGGCCTCAGCATAAATAGCACTCCCTCAAGAGGTTCACGGACACCACATTGCAGAGTCCCTCTGCTCTCCTCTCTTCTAAAAAGGAGAGAGAGAAGCGCTCTCTTCTTTTTACACTTCTATATTTGTACATTCCTCTCTACCCAGGAGACTTCAGATCCCCAAGGTCACAGCCTGGTCTGTCTTGATCAATATCCGCCGCACCTAGCACACCTCTCTGGCACTAGTAGGTCCTCCTTTGTCGAATGAATGAATAAATAAAGGAACACAGGTTCTTTTGGATGCAAACATGAGAAGCAGAAACCCCGTCTTTAACCCAGATAGCCTTCACCTTGCCCTTTCTTAGATACCGGGGCAGGCCTTTGCAAGTGATCTGAAACCTGCTCCACCCACGTGATCCCCTACACCCACTCACAACCACCTGGTGTTGGAAACACACACTCCAAGGCCCTCTTGCAAAAGGGCCTTGCTTTTCCCGAGATGGGCATAAGAGTGATGCTTGTTGAAGACAAGGTAATTGCTTGAGTTGTTTCCTGCGATGATATAAATCTGTTGACAAGAGCCACACAGCTGTGTCTGTTCCTTGGTTTTTTTCAATGGCATGCTGCCTGCTGTATTAGTGAACAAATTCCTTGAAACAACATGAGATCAGCAATAGAGATGGAATATAAAATTAGGTCTGTAGCTGCCAAGCACCCTGGAGCGGCCCTGATTCCTTACCTCAGCAGTAATGATGAAACCGTGAGCCCCTCGCGGTTCTTGCTCCCTTTGGCAAACCATCAGCCCCTAGGTAACGCTCCAAGAAACAGTAACTTGGGTAATGACCAATGCTACAGTGATTATTATTGTTATTATGGACTCTATTTTATTCTCATTTAATTAGTAATTATTTTAAATTACATGGCTGAAGAGCTGCTACAATGGGTGTTTCCTGGCAGTCAGGGGCTAATTCTCCATCAAGGCAGAAAAATGGGCTATTTTGAGTTCAGCCGTTAGAAGCTGTAGTGGTGAACGCCTCTCAGTGCCATATGGTGCAGTATAAACCTAGTGTCTTTTCACAACAATAGTTTCACGTCTATTACCGTTAAAGAGAAATATGTAAAAACTGTTTTCTCTCTAAACAGAGCTCCCAGGCTTGCAGGCCCTTGAGTATCTGAGAGGAGGAAAACCAAACAATCCGGCAGCACAGATCAGGGCTTGCTCCTTTCTGTGCCCGCTCAGGGATGCACAAGTTTACAGCTAGTATTTAATTGGCTATGAAAAGCACACGTGCTCTGTTGGGGTTGACACCTAACGAATCCAGTAACAAACCAGTGGTGAAACCTCATGTCTGCATGCCTAGACAGTGGCAGACTCATGTGAAGCAGCCTAGCTAACACTGTTTTTGTGTTTTAAACATTTAGGAGTGTCTTTATTTCTACAAATAAATATGTTCTCTTCAAATCAATGAACCCAGGGTAAAAATAAGATGAGCCTGGACCATCTTTTTGTGTCATAAAGTAAGGAAGTGCTCAAACAATGATGACAAAACATCAGAAGGACATGGGAACCAACCTGAAGTGGCTCCCACGGGACAAATCTGGGAAATTGTGAGCATTAAAATAAATAATGATAGTAACAGATTATAATCCACTGAATAAAGTATCCATGAATCCATACTGACTGACATAAATGAATAAATAAATGAGAAGAGAAAGCTCTTCTTTATAGTAGAAAGATAACTAATAAGTATATAAAAAATGATGACAGTATTAGAAAATCACCATTTGGTAACGATCATAGTAAAAATTCAGTCAAGAAGTATCAGTTGATGCTAAACTCTAGCGGGTGAGAGGTTGATGAGGAAAGAGATATTTACATAGTCTCGAACTAAATATCTCCTCATAAGATGCTTATTAATTACAAAGATACTTTACAGTAGAGGCACCCAGCAAACACCAGCATAATAAATGACCAAAGTTAAAAACACCAGTAACCAAATAGACATCATGTGCCACCCAATGGGGTATGATGGAAAAAAAACACAGCATCTGTGACATTCCAGCCAAAACACATAACTTGAATCTAAGCGTGAGGAAACAGGTCAAGACCAAATTGAGGGAGATTCTACAAATTATTGGCCTACAATCTTCAACCACGTCCATGTCACAAAACACAGAATTACCAGATGATCCAGCAATTCTACTTCTGTGGAAATACTCAAAAGAAGTGAAAACAGAGACTCAAACAGATATTTGTACACTCATATTCATAGCAGCAATATTCACAATAGCCAAAAGGTGGAAGCAACCCAAGTGTATTCATGGATGGATGGATAAACAAAATGTGGTATATTCATACAACGGAATATTACTCAGCCTTAAAAAGCAAAGAAATTCTGACACATGCTACAGCGTGGATGAATCTTGAAGACATTATGCTAAATTAAATACATAAGCCAATCACAAAAGAACAAATATTGCATGATTCCACTTATGTGAGATAACTAGAGTGGTCAAATTCATGGAGATAGTAAGTAGAAAGGGGGTAGCCAGGGGCTGGGGGAAGGGAGAACTGGAGAGTTATTGTTTAATGGGTATAGAGTTTCAGTTGGGAAAAATGAAAAGTTCTGGAGATGCATGGTGGTGATGGTTGCACAACAATGTCAAGATACCTAATGCCACAGAAACATACACTTGAAGGTGGTTAAAATGGTAAGTTTTATGTTGTATATAGTTTACCACAATAAAAAAAATTCAAGCTTTGGAGTCAAACCTGAGTCCATGGGGCAGGAGGAAATTTTTGGAGGCCATGGATCAGTTTATGGCACTGACAGCGATGACAGTTTCACAGGTGTATACTTATCTCCAAACACATCAAGTTCTATACATTAAATATCTACAGCTTTTTGTATGTCAATCATACCTCAATAAAGTGATTTTTTTAAAAAACAGCCTGGGTTCAAATTCTGGCTTTGCCACTCACTCGCTGTGTGACTCTAGGCAAATTATTTAATTTCTTTGAACTTCAGGTTTCTCATTTACAAAATGGAGACAATATTCAAGCCTACAAGATAGGATTGCTATGGGGAGGAAGATACTACATTTAGCACAGTGCCTGGCACACAGCAGGATTTCATAATATTAGTAAGACTCTAAATGCCCAGAGACATGAAATAACACGCCATATGTGTTCAGAAAACTAAAGCTAGTTTGATATGGTTGGCGTATGAGGTGATGAGTGATGATGCTAGAATGAAAAGCAGGTTTTATGCCAAGATGAAGAGTTTAAACTTTGTCCTGAAGCCTGTGGAAGGTCACTGGAGGGTCGTAAACAGTGGAGGAAAATAGTAGAGAAAAAGGCAGAGAGGGGAGTAAAAACTAAGCTAAGGTTTTAGGGATATGGACGTCTGTATATTTCACTTAGTCCTGGGCTCTCCTCTCCATTAACACAGATAATTAACACCGTTGCCTTAAGGGAAAACAAATCGTTAAAGGAAATGCCACATTTAACACTATCACTTTGTACCCAACACCTTATCAGAACAGAGAACTCAGATATAAAGAAGTAACTAGCCGCATCATAAGTCAAGTTAGGCTTAAGCATAAACTCCAAAAAGACTGCTCTCTCCTTCCTCCCACTTTAATCACTGGGTGGAGGGTACAGGGCACAGTCTGCTTCTGTGACTTATCCAAGGCTTCCCACTGCGTTCTCCATCTGTCCCCTGCCCCGTGCCAAGCTTTCTTTGGACCCTTAACATCTGTGATGAGCAAGGCTGGGTCAGAAGAGTTTTGCTCAGGTTACAACCTACACATCAATGATGGCCTGTGTCACACAATCTCATCTCATTTCAACATTCTAATGTGGTCACATTTTCACCACCATCACCGAATATCATTCCAAACAGCTGCTCTCCACTGATTTTTCTCTCCATCTATAAGGCTTAAGCTCTTATTCGAAAACTCAAGCTAACGAAATTAGTCAATAGCACACATATTCTCCTGGGTAAGCTGCATTCTTGAGCTGGTTCTCAGTCCTCTAAATGAGATTTACTTTTTATTCTACTGTTTTTTCTAATTAGCTAGGTAATACACATTTCACCTAGAAAATATCAAAAGTATAGAAAAACACAAAAAGTAAAAATAAAAGTTGCCTATAATTTTATCAGCCAGATGTAATACTCTTAAAATATTGGTATATATCCTTCTAGTCTTTTTTTTTCCTGGTTTTCTTTCTATGCATATATTATCTACTCTTTTTTAAATTGCGCTCGTTATACACACTTAAAAACTTATCTTTTAAATAATAGCTATTACTACATGCCAGAAACTATTCTTAGCACTTCACATTTTATGTCATTAATAGCATATTGTGAACATATCCCTATGTCACTCAAAATTATTCTAAAACATGTTTTAATGGCTACACAGGACAGCATCACATTGTGTGTATCACAGCTACGGTATCTGATGTACAAGTCATTGACTGCAAAACCTGTGCCTGGCCTGGGGTGGGGTCTCCCTGGAATAAGAGGAATTTTCTTTTCTGAGTCACACAATGGTGCCAATTTGGCTAGAAAATGCCCAAGTATACAAAGGTAACATAACCTCGCCAGTTCCCTGCCACTGGAATGTTTTAGATCATTTCCAATTATCACTATTATGAATATCTTTGTGCGTATCTTGTTAAATCGAAGAAAACACAATTTTTGAGGCTCTCGTTAATGTTGCTGAACTGCTCTCTTACCAAGTGCTTCAGAGTGTTCTTTTCTCTACAACTTCCCAATTCTAGATGTTTTCATTCTTTTTAATCATGGACAATATGGTGTGTGACAAGTGCACACTTTGAATGTGCAACTAGTTGATTACTAGGGAGAATGAATATTTTTAAATGCTTATTAGCAATGTGTATTTCTTCCCTTATCCATATTCCTTGCCTGTTTTGCTATCAGGATATTGGTCTTACAGATTTTAAGGGCTCTTTGTATTTCAAGAATGTTAACTCTTTATCTGCCCTATGTTTTAAAAACATTTTCCTCAATTGAGTACTGTCTTTCCATTTTGCTTTGACATTTTAAAATTTGTACGTCATTTTTAACACGGAAGTAGTTAAATCTATCCATCTTTTCCTTTATGGTTCTGCCTTTACTTTGCTGTTTAAAAAGGCTTTCTCCATTCCAAGTCAGTCAGATTTTGCCCAAATTTGTTCAGTTTTTATTAAACATCTCATATCTGCAACCTAGGTTCTTTTAAACTGGCCTCGGTTTATAAGGTTCAGAGTGTAACTTGTGCTCAAGCATGCGCCTGCTTTGGCTAGTAGAGTACTGGACAGGGAATGGAGAACTGGACCAGGAAATGGGAGAAATTAATCTTCACCAATGGACTTAGCCTCTCTGTGTCTAAATCCCCTGTATGTAAAATCTAGGAAATTACTTTTGGACACCAATTTTACGTTTTTTTTCTATTATAAAACATGGCACATACACAGAGGGCTGCACAATGTGATGAATAATCATAAAACAAATGTCCATGTAACTGTCATCCATATTATTGAGATAGAGTGGAGGGAAGGAGGGAGAGAGGGAAGGGTGAGGGGAGGGAGGGAGGGAGGGAGGGAGGGAGAGAGAAGAGAGAGATCCTTTCTCAAGGACACACTCCTGTCTCTCTTGGTAACTCCTATCCTGACTGCTAAGGTCTTCACTTCCTTGTTTTGCTGTATGTTTTATTTCCTACATATTCATCACCTATATTTTCTGCATATTTCTAAATTTTTAATGGTTTTATTTTTTCATTCATATCTATAATCCATTTGGAATTTATCTTATGATATGATTTGAGGAATCAAAAGTTATTTTTCCCCACATGGTTTCCCAATTATTTCAGCACTGTTTATAGCACCATATTTTCTCCCTGGATCATTTTTTTAAGTCAGGTTTCTTGAGATGTAATTCATCCTTTTTAAGAGTGTATTTCTATGAATTTTGACAAACACATACACTCATGTAGTCACCACCACAATCAAGACGTATAGAATATTTCCATCATCCCAAAATGTTCGCTTGTGCCCTTTTGTAGTCAACCCCGACTCCCAACCCGAGCCCCTAGCAATCACGATTTGTTCTCTGTCCCTATAGTTTTGCCTTTTCCTAAATATCAACATAATATGATCATACAGTATATATAGCCTTCTGAATCTGGCTTCTTTCACTTAGCGTTATGCTTTTGAGATTCATCCATGTTGTTGCTTGCATCAGTTAATTCATCCCTTTTATTGATGAGTAGTATTCCATTGTATGGATGTACCACAATCTATAGATTCAATCTTCCACCAGTAAGTATGATGTTAACTGTAGGCTTTTCATAGATGTCCTTTATCAGATTGGAGGAAGTTCCAGTTTGCTGAGAGTTTTTATCACAAATGGATGTTCAATTTTATCAAATGCTTTTCACGCAACTATTGAGTGATGCATCTCTGTCTGTCTGCTCTGGGAGTAATAGACTTGACCACCCCGGAGACTTGAGGCTTTAGTCTACCATCCAGGGAACACTGTCCAGGGAAGTGGGCAGGGCTTTATGCCCCACATCCACCCATCACTTTGAACCCTGTGGGCAACTGAGTTTGCCACCCTACCCCCAGTAGCATAAAGATTTTGATTCCTAAGAGAGAAGATTCCAGGGAAGTACCCAGCATTTTGTGTCCCCAACAACTGTTGATTGATGCCTCCCCGCTGCCTACACCTCTGAGATGGGCTAGAGAGAGCCAGGCTCCTGCCCTGCCCCAATATTTCTTGTGAGCACCCAGTGGAAGTCTGTGGAAGAGTTTGTAGCTGAACGTGAACCCCTCCACTACCTCAGCTATTCCAGATTTACACCCACATGTGTCTCTTGATAGTGTGTTACAATCTAGCTGGTTTCTTCCTACCCATTTGAACACAGCAGTGCCTCTGCTTCCTGTGCTCTGTAAGCAGAGACAGTTTGTGAGGCCACCTCTCCTCGGAGGGGCTTCTCTCTCTTTTGAATTAGGTTACTTGGTTGCGTCACAACCTCATCATTCTCATGGACTCAACAAAAGTGATGATTTTGGGGGCCGGCCCGGTGGCGCAAGCAGTTAAGTGCGCTCGCTCTGCTGCGGCAGCCCGGGATTCGCCGGTTTAGATCCCAGGCGCGCACCAACGCATCGCTTGTCAAGCCATGCTGGGGCGGCATCCCATATAAAGTGGAGGAAGATGGGCATGGATGTTAGCCCAGGGCCAGTCTTCCTTAGCAAAAAGAGGATTGGCAGATGTTAGCTCAGGGCCAACCTTCCTCACACAAAAAAAAAAGAAAGAGAGAAAAAAAAAAGTGATGATTTTGTAGTTTACCTGTCATTTTCTCATTGTTAGGGCAGGAGCAATGTGCTCAGCAGCTTTCCATATCCTAAGCAGAATAAGAACATTTAAATTCCACCTTTAGCCTATACCATATGTATACTTGAGCCTGTTTGGGGGCTATTTCTATTCTTACACAAGAATCATGCTGCTTTGATAATAAATCTTTCTTTCTAGCAGTATAAGTCACTCCTCAATCTTCCAAAAATTCTTCAGCCTTTTATTAAGCTTCCCAGGTGACCTTAGAATTATATTGTCTAGTTAAAAAAAATACTTTTGACATTTTTATTAGAATTGAAATGGCTGAATTATTGAGCTATGCCATCCAAGAATGTAGTATGCCCTGCCATTTATTTAAATCTTCAAGTCCCTCAGTAAAGTTTTACAGTTTTATTTATGTGGGTTCTGCACACTTTTCTTATGTCCAGTTTATTTCTGGATATTTTATATTTTAGTCTCTATTTTAATGCCTTTTTAAAATTATATTTTCTCACTGATGACTGTCAATTTAAAGGTAAGCATGGATTTTTATATACTGATTTTGTAACCCACTGCTTTATTGAGCCCTCTTTACTTTCAATAATTTTTCAGTCAATTTTCTTGGGTTCCTAGGTGGGCAATTATATGCAAGTAATAATTTGTCTCCTCCTTTTCAAAGGTTTTTCTCTCATTTCATTTTGTCTTGCTACTTGGATTAAACTTTCAGGAAATATTAAGTGACCATGGTTAGGGCATGCTTGACTTGTACCTGACTTTTGTGGGAAACACCAGAGCTTCACCATTAAGTATAATGATACCTGAGGCAGACGAAATAAATTCACTTAACAGCCACTTCAATCCCCTTCTAGCTTGTACTTGAGAAAGAGGAGGAAAGAGCAGCCCCTGGCATTTGGAAACTGGCCAGGCACTCACAGCTGGGCCACGTTGTTCTCCTGTTGGACATAAACCATCGCACAGAATACCAACTCAGACAAGGTCACTCTGAGACCATGATTCAATGAGATAAAGCAAGTCCACAGCACAATTTCGTCTAACCACAGACAAAAATAAGGTCGCTGAAAAAAACAAAACAGCCCCCTCTCTTGGCTAAAATGAGTGACTTAATTCTTTACCAATTACAGTTTTTTTCTCACTCTAGTTTGCTCTCCCTATATATAAAATTTATTGAGATAATCAATGATAGAATTCCTCCCACCTCTGCTTTCTGATGGCATCCAGTCTAGGGCAAATCCTTGCTTCCTTAGACCATTCTCCACATGTCACCCAACCAAAGCCCAAATCCCGTAACAGGTTCTAACACCCTCTTGTTGAGGGTTCTCCGTGGTTCCCCATGGTGTGTGTTCTCCCGTGCTGCAACAAGTAATAAACCCAACTTGTTGAACTACAATTGTGTTCATAGTGGTCCATGGCTGGAGGACACTGACATGCTTCAAGAGGCTAGATAACTAAAAAGTACATTTCTAGACTCCCTTTTAGCTAAGGTCCAGTCATATGACATTTCTGCCAATCGTTTATACCCATGCAGGATTTAGGTAAGGAAAAGAACAATGTGAGAAAGTGGTCACAGACTGGGAGAGTATATATTTAAGCAAGCACAGTACACAGGGATCTGGCCCTTTTGGAGCAGCTACGGTGGAATCCTGGTATCAAATCCATAGCATCAAGGGTGGTCTTTCCACTAGAACAGTTCTGTTGTGGGGCAGGGAGGTTTTTTTCTGGCTGTGTCATCATGGTTGCATTGTTCCTGGTTATGTAGCTTTAAAGTTCTTGGGTCCACTTACAAATTCTGTGAGCTATTTAATATTCCTTAATAATTCCCTTTTGCTTAAATTAGTGTTACAAAATGTTGGAATGGATTGCTTGCTGCCTTAGCATGGTGTCTTAGTCTGAGGCACCACTGTGATAGATACCATGATGCCAAAATGACTTGGGGAGCATCACTTCCAACTCCCAAATATTACTCAGGCTCATTTTTCTGCCAATTCTAACCCAGAACCACACAGGGAAGGGGATTCTGGGAAATGAAGTTCCAGCTCAACCAAGTGGCCAATAGAATGATCCAGCACATTCCTACATAGAATTCTTAATTTTCTGTTTTATGCCCTTTGCTCATACCTAATTTTTTTCATTTGTATTTCTTGACTGGACTCAGAAGATCTGTCCATTTCAATGATTTTTTTTTCTCAAAGAACCAAGAGTTAGGAGTGTTCTATTATCAAGTAGATTATGTTTAAACTTTCTTTAAAAGAATGAATTTCTGGTTTTAGCACAGTATAATTTTAAAAGGTGGTCTGTATAATTCTTATTTGGAAGAATCTACTGAGGTCTTCTTTGTGATAAGCCTAGAATCAATTTTACAACTTCTTACAGCCACTTGAAAAGGACAGGTATTCTCTATAAGGTACAAAGTTTCAAATATTTATCACAGCTATTATTACGTAACAAACCACCTCAAATCTCAGTGGCTTCAACAATAAGAATTTATTATTCCTCATGAGTCTGTAGGTCAGTTTGTGGTGGTTTTTCTAGTCTCAACAGGGCTCATTCATGCTTCTGTAATCAGTTTTTGGGTGTGTAGGCGGCTGTGCTCTCTCTCCTTCAGTGGTTGGCTGGCTGTAAGCTGGGGGCCCAGAGCTCTCTTCCACGTGGTCTCTCACCCTCCAGCAGGTTAGTCTGGGCTTGTTTACATGGCAGAAGCAGAGATCCAAGAAAGAAAGAGGAAGCAAGCAAGGCCTAGGCTGAAAACCTGTAAACTGCCACTTCTGCCAAATTCTGTTGGCTAAAGAAGTCACAAAGTCAGCTTAAATTCAAGAGGTCGGAACAGCCTCCACCTGTTAATAAGAGGAGCTGCAAAATCACAGTCAAGAGCATGGATACAGGGAAAGAGCAAAGAACTGTGGCCAGATAGATAAATGAATTCCAATCATTTAAATCAGAATTTCTTACCCTGGGGTCCACTTTGAATACTTGGAACTTATAGATGACCTTCAGAAGGTTTAGAAATTTTCTCAAATTGACTGCAGAATGTGTTCGTCCATAGGTGCACTGAACAACCCTTTTAGGTTCATTTAATGTCTTCTCCTTAAATTTCACTTTTTTTGATATTAATACTGCCATCTCCCACTTTCTAAAGTGGAATTTTTATGAGTCTCCTTGGGCTGTAAGTGAAAATAACTCATTCAAGTCCCTATTGGACAATCATAAAAAATATTTTACTCGAGTACACAAGTATGATTCACTTACCAATATTTTCTCTCTTCCATCCAACATATTTGTGATTCTGTTAACAGATACATCCTAAGCTACACATTAACAGAATTCACAGTAGGCTGGTTTAAGAATAAAGTCCAGAACCTCTCTCGTGTAGAGATATGACTCTAAACAGTTACATCAGAGACAGAGGTTTAAGAAGAGGTGCCTATTCCTGGAAGTGTTAATAACGTCACCTATGCAACTTTTTCCTGCTTTGGAATCTGTCTGGAAGCTCACCTACTCCAAAAACATTTCCTGTTTTAAACCCACACACGTGATTGAGCCCCTCCTATTCAACTAAAATTATTATTACATCCTCTGTATTAAAACGAAATGCATGGAAAAAAATCTAATTATTTTTCATCACTGACAGAAAAATACATCTATTTTATTTTGCAATGTTTGCAGTACACTCCACATGTCTTTCCCATGGGCTTAGCTGGAGCCTTATAAAGTTGGGTAAATCTGAGTCAGCTCCAAAAACAGTATATTCCCCATCCACGGCACACATCGCATATACATCTTAACTCGTGGAAGGATGAAGTGGTTCTGGTGTTCATACTGTTAAAAACAAAACCCAAGTTGGCATTCTGATAACACAACTCTTTACTGATCCACACAGCATTTGTCATTTTTACTTTTCCCTCATTATATCTCTTTAAGGAAATAAACTTTCCCCAAAATCCAGTTACTATTTTTCAGGGCACCCTGATGTCTGCTCCCATAGCCCCATCCCTCGACTTTCATGACACTCAGCACAGTCAACACTTGCAATTACTGATTACAGTCTGTCCTTCTCATCACTGTGAGCTCCATGGGGCAGGGCTGTTTCCACTTTCACTGCCTATATCCCCAGTGCCAGGCATATAGTGGTTGCCCAATAAATTATGCTGTTAAAAAAAAAAAAAAAAGCTAACCATTTTTTTAAAAATCTATCTTATGTTAGAAGTCAGGATAGTAGTTACTTTTGGGGAAGAGAGATGGGTAGTGACTGGGAGGGAGCATGAAGGGGACTTCAGGGTTGCTATCATGCCCTATTTCTTCACCTGGTTACTTGGGCATGTTCACCAATTGATCATTTACTGAGCTATATAGTTGTGATTGGTGCACTTTCTGAATGTGCTACACTCCAACAAAGAAAGGAGGAAATTATAAGCATTTAGAGATTGCCATTAAAGAATAATTGACAGTTCCTGAACATGTTCATTAAACTTCAAGTGGGGATCAAAATGTTCATTTATGTTAGAAAGAGCGCTCTCAGCCATGGAAACTAACCAGATGTACTCTGCACCAGTCACACTGTGAAAGATTCATTAATTGAGATAATGTATACAGTAGTCCCCCCTTATCCACAGGGGATACGTTCCAAGACCCTCAGTGGATGCCTGAAACCATGGATAGTACTGAACCCTATATATACTATGTTTTTTCCTATACATACATACCTGTGATAAAGTTTAATTTATAAATTAGGCATAGCAAGAGATTAACAACTAATAATAAAACAGAACAATTAAAACAATATACTGTAATAAAACTTACCATAGATCTTAGTGACCTCAGCATACAATTTTTTTTCTTTCCTTATTGAGAATTTTCAACTTTTCACTTAAAGGAAGCACTTTACGGCTTCTCTTCGGCATATCCGAATTGCCAGCATCACTACTCTTGTGCTTTGGGGCATTATGAAGTAAAATAAGGTGACTTGAACACAAGCACTGTGATATGGCGACAGTTGATCTGATAATCAAGACGGCTAATAAGTGACTAACGGGTGGGTAGTGTAGACAGCGTGGATACGCTGGACAAAGGGAGGATTCACATCTCAGGTGGGATGGAGAGGGACAGAGAGACAATGTGAGATTTCATCACGCTACTCAGGACACTGGTACGCAATTTAAAACTTATGAATTATTTCTGGAATTTTCCATTTAATATTTTTGGACCACGGTTCATCGCAGGTAACTGAAACAGTGGAAAGCACAGCCACAGATAAGGGAGGACTACTGTATAAAGTGCTTAAAATAGTGCTAGGTACATAGTGTTACATGTAAGCTATTATTAGATTTTTTAACACACCAGCAGCAGTTCCAAATGAAGGCTTAACTTGAGATCACAAGCAAACTTTCTTCATTAGAATCCAAAGTCTGTTTTGTGCTTAACTCTTTCAAAATAGTTTTAACAGCCTGACTGAAGCCATACCTTCATTTACATAATTTATAGTTATGACGTCCATATCACCACCTGGCTTGTTTTAGTCATACAGGAGGAAATCAAAACTTCGAGACTAAGAATCATGGAGCATCTGCACTGAAAGAGAGCACAGAGACCTTCTGGTCCACTGCTTCTCCAGCATGCACACCACCAGGGCACTTGTTAAAACTGCAAGTCCCCTGGTCTCCCACATCAGATTCCAGCTTAAACTGAGTCTGAGAGTAGAGCCCAGGAACTTGCATTTTTAAACAAGTTCTTCAAGCGATTCTGAAGAAAGCGGTCTACAGAGAAGACTGAGCCTCTTGTTTTATGGGTGAATGAAATGGAGGCCAGGGAAAAAAAAGGACCTGCCCAGGGTCTTCTTTCCAGTTAATGAGTATCCCAGGACTACAACGAAGGTCCCCTTTTACCACTCCAGTGTTATTTCCATGATTCCATGCTACAACCGCTTAGGACCCAGAATGAATCTGTCCTAACCCTCAGTAGCTTATTCCACTGAGCCCTCTGCCTTTTTACCCAAGCGTTAGGGTAAATGGAGAGGCACAAAAACCCATCTGTATATCCGTTAGGTATGCAGAACCAGGTACTTTAGAAACCTAGTTTAAATCACAGTTCCAACATTTACACGCTGTGTGACCCTGAGATAGTTAATCAAATTTTGTGTGCTTTGGTTTCTTCCTTTATAAAGTGGCAAAACAAGACCGATGTTTGCAGGATGTTGTGAAGAGTTATGTAAAATACCAGCACAGAGGTTGGCAAATAATGAGATCTCAGTAAATAGTAGCTATTATTAATGCATCTTAAAACACGGCACTGAAACTACATTCTTCATTTGACTAGAGGAGTGTTCTCAAAGTGTGGTCCCCCACAACAGAATCACCTGGAAGCGCTTGTTGAAAACACAGATTTCTGGAACTAGCCCCTCACAAGACCTAGTGAATCACAATCACTGGGGCAAGACCCAGAAGTCTGCATTAACAAGCAAGTTCTTTCTCTGCATACAAAAATTTGAGTAACACTGGACTAGGACTGTAGACAGGGTGCTTCTCGTCAAAGAAAACACATGTATCATTGAGAGCCAGGTAGTGCTGAACACTCTAATACTAACAATTTTCGGCTCACAAGAGGTGAGTGAGTGCCACCTACTGCCTTATTCTAGAATGCAGTGCTGAGATTGGTTCCATTCCTCTCTCAGTAATTGAATTCACTTTGAAAAATGAATCAATCCTAAACAAGATATCCAAGCAATAGAAAGCACTGTCGGAAGGAGACATGAAAAGTCTTTATTTAACTAGAAGAAAACTTCTAAGTTAAAAGGCTTTTGGAATTTTAGATTAACACATCTCACAAACTCCTGTAATTTCAAGTTACTGCTAAAACGGTAAAGGAAAACATAATCCCTCACCCATTGGCCTATGCCAAAAGTGAAAGGAAAAACAAAATCACAGAATCTAAAATACTGCAATGAAACAACATGCAGCCACGCTCACCACCCCGGGCCCAAGAGAAAATCGAGGGAAATAAAGACAAGCTTTCTTCTCCTCTAACGTTCTACTCAAGTCCGGTATCAAAACTGCCACCTGCAGGACACTAGTTGGAAAGTTAACGTTCCCTTCAAAAGGCACTCAAAAAAGCCTTCTGAATTACAGTCTGTCACTATATTTAAAGCTGATTTCCCCTTCCAAGTTGCAAATGCATACATATATCCAAAGCCTCAAGAGAGATGGACAAAGCCTTATAAATATTCATATAAAACTAGCAATTATACTTCATATTGCAATAATTTGATGTCAAATCATAAAAAGCATTTGTCTTTAATTTTTGTTTGTTTTTAGGAAATAAATGGAAAAATATATACACTGTGGAGTCTGAATTCCCCATCATAGAGTGTGAATGATGGTCCGGTTTCGCAGCTCCTGAATATACTCTTTGGCGTGGGTAACTGCTGTCTTTGGTGCTTCACGTGGAGGTGGGGGGCCTTCCACCAACTTCACAAAATAATGGCAATAAACTTTCTCCATGATCCCAAAGTGACCTCTGCCGTGGTATCGGATGCGTTTCAGGTACTGGCCTCGCCCTGAGGTGGACTCAGCTAGACAGGGAAGAAAAAGAGAATTATAGGAAATGACTGTATCCACAAGACTACAGCTCAATCAGCTGAGCAATTTCTGTCCTCTCCTCAACTGGATTCTATGACTATATGAGCTCACTGGCTGCCTAGGGCAGGCTTGTCTCAAAACAAATATCTCCTGAGTTTATCAAGGACCAGGATCTATTCTAGGTGTTGGAGAAACAAGAATGAACAAGACTAGCAAGGGTGGTCTGCCTCCATGCAGTATACATTCTAGAGGAGAAAGACAAAAAATACACGTGATCATTTCAGTTAGTGACAAGCACTATGAATAAAGTAAAACAGCGACATGACAGAGAATGAGGGGGTGTTGGGGTAACTTCAGATTGGGGGGGTGTCAAAAGAGATTCTTGAGGAAGACACATTTGATCTAAGACCAGAATGAATCATCCATGCAAATATCTAGGGGCAGGGTATTCCAAGCAGAGGGAACAGCAAGGGCAAAGACCCAATGGTGCAAATGTGTCTGGCTTGTTTTAGGAACAGAAAGAAGACCAGCCTGCTGAAACACGGTAAGCCAGGGGAAGGGTGATACAAACAAAGGAAAGAGACTAGAGATGAAGGCAAGATGACAAAGAGCCCTGTAGGCTAAAGTAAGGAGTTTTGATTTTATTCTAATTGTGATGAGAAGCCAATGGAACCAATGGTTCCCCAATGCTGGTCCTCAGGCTAGCTACATTAGACTAATCTAGAAAACATATTTAAAATGCAGATGCTGAGACCACATCTCTGGAGATTCTGACTTAGCATATTTGAGATAGGCCTTGGAAATTACATTCTGAGCAAACACCACCCACCCCCTTCTTCCCCCAGTAATTCTGATTCACGGCCAGTTTTAGGAACTTCTGCACTACAACTGCCCCTCATCTCCCCTCCCCCACTCTGCATGTCAAAGTCTGACCTTGTAAAATTTGAAGAAATCTTTTTTTTTTTTGGTGAGGAAGACTAGCCCCGAGCTAACATCTGCTGCCAATCCTCCTCTTTTTGCTAAGGAAGATTGGCCCTGGGCTAAGATCTGTGCCCATCTTCCCCTACTTTATATGTGGGATGTCTGCCACAGCATGGCTTAATAAGCAGTACATAGGTCCGTGCCCAGGATCCGAACCTGCAAAACCCGGGCCACTGAAGCGGAGCACGTAAACTTAACCACTACGCCACCGGGCCGGCCCCTGAAGAAATATTTTAAATAGTACATAAGAAGAAATCTGTTTACCCATAGTATGTCAGAGTAGTAACCACCTTCTACTATTTTCTGAATTTATTTAGTCAGTTACTAATAAGCCTTTTAAAAAGGCAAAATCTATAGAATACATTTCAAATTAATCCACTTCAGTACTCACCATTCTTATATTCTTACTGTGACATGACTTTACAAAAACAGGGACTATATCAAACTATGCGCTTGACAACCCTCTAACTACAATCCTGAAATGGGTTTCAGCAGAAGCACCCCAGCTTTGCCAAAGAGAAAGCTAAGGATGAGTGATTAAGAAAACTGCCTAGGCAACTAGAAGGATGTGCAGCTATGACATACAACTATCAACTGGGGCTTTGGGGGAAAAAAATAAATAAATAAAAATTATATAAAAAAAAAAAAAAAGAAAACTGCCTAGGGTCTCAGTGAGATAAGGAAAGAGCTATGGCCCTTACATCAACTTCATCTACTGGGCACTAGAGAAATGTGCTTAAGAATTTCCAAAGAGAAAGCAGCATTATACAAATCACTTTATAATGAAGTACCACCCTGGTTTCTAGATCCACCCGTCAGGAGGAAACCTACAAACAAGAATACCGACACCTGCGAAGAGTGTAGAAAACTTCTAAAAAGCATTTTACAAACACAATGGCTGCTTCCATCGAAAATTACGACTCTACTCAACTTGAGCACCAATTTCCAAATACTCTGAGGATAAGGAACACTACTCCAGTGAAAGAAGTATTAAAACCAGCTGACTGTGCAGCACTATATAACCTACCAAAATACAATGATCAACCCCATCAGCGTCTATGTTAACTACCCTTTTCCTTCCATCTTCCCCCAAAGCCATAAGAGCAGATTCAATACCTGCTAACTGCCAGTCAGGATTTCATCCTAAAGCCATAAAATATCATCTGCCTACCTTATGGCACATAATGCCATCATTTTTTTATGTCAAAACAAAAACATTAATTCTTCTGAAACACTAATGTTTAACACACTACACAGTATTCTTTAACACACTACACAGCTACTCTGAGGTCTGAATGAAATTAGGACTTAAGAGTATAGATTCCAAATTATTTTCTAGTCTCCCCTCCTCCAGTCTCTCCTCCACTAATTCCGTATGTTAGAGTTCAAACCGCTTTTGTATGGAACCATTTCAATTAAAATGAAACAATATGCAGAAGCCGTCTGTAGTGTGGATCCGTCCTGACTGAAACATGGTGGGGAGAGATCCAAACTGTGCCATTCATTCACCCAACAATTATTTCTGAGTTCCAACGGGGTGCCAGGCTCTATCCTGGGCTGCAAGGATACAGCAGTGACCAAGATATCAAGAGCGCTGCTGCTTGCCCCAGGCCCCACTCCTGGAGGCCCCACAGCACAATTTCAAAACCACTACTTACAGTTAATAGTCTTAAAACACTGTCTTAATAACATAAATCTCGTCCCAAAACTTCTCATGGTTCCTCTCCAATACAGTCTGAACCAAATGCCACAGCCTGCCATGTTCAGCCCTCTGGAATCTAGCCCAATCCACCCTTTCAATTTTATCTACTCTACCTCAACCCTCTACTTCCTTCACACTATTCTACTCATGTACTACACAATTATTGTTCACTCCAACCTATGTGCCTTTGCTTGTGTGGTTACCTCACTCTGAAAATGTTTTCTCTTGGACACTCTTTCAGATCCCCAAAAGCCTACCTTCAAAAGTCAAATTTTGCTAGAAAATCTCCATGACAATTCTAACCCATATTGACCTACTCTTCTCTACTCTGACAATACCATTTATCTGTATTACTCTTTTTGGTCTCAAATCATATGCTATCTTACATAAGTGTTTATGTTTCATGTGTAAAAGTTACTTCCTCAACCAAACTTGTACTCCTTTTGTATTGCCCCAAAAGTTCATGTTCCACAAGGAAGAGAAATAATTTTGAAATACATCCTCTGCTAATTAATGTCATTTTTTCAATACCAGATGTTTGTGGTAAATTTGCTTAAACTCTAAAATGAGTTTCAAAGTTTTCGAGGTACATAAAATACTAACAGTGTACATGATTTTGTTCCAACTCAGAACAATTTATATATTCTTCCAAAGAACTATTACTGTCAAAGAACAAAACTACATGTGCTAAACATTTTAAATTGCTATAAAAGATGTACTATCACCCAAGTGTGTGAGGAGTATGCACACTGAAGGTACCCAAATACTTTTTGAATGAAAGAAAAAAACATTAAGACATCTCAAAAATGGAAACAACCTTCTTAAGATAATGCCCAAGAGGTACCATGTATTTAAGTTATTGTCAATATTTCCTATTACTAGTATTTAGGTGAATGTGAATCTTGACATTTTAACATTAGACACCCTCTCCTCCCCACTTCATCATTCTTAGCCCAGAAGACTGATTTACAAAAGTCAGTCAATCACTTTCCCTAAAGGGAATCACTTTAGATGCCATGAATCACTAAGCAGTGACATTTCATTAGTCCATGTCCACTTGTTAAGGCCTATTCACAGTGTCATTAGTCATCACTGTAAGTTTGAAAAGGAAATGAACTTTCAAAATCTGTGGTCACACAACACCAGGTATTAGCTTTAGCCTGATGACAGGCATTTGAAGGAATTACCATATAATGAGAACACATGCAACCAAAAAAGCACTTTCCTTAAAATCCTATACTTACTTATTTCAGGGGACTAAAACAGCCATTGCTGAGCCAAAATGGTAGCCAACAAGTAACTAGTCTTTCAAAGCTCTAAAAGAAGTCTATGGAATGAAATGTCTAGGCCTTTTCCATGAGATAAATTAGTTTCCCACATTTTATAGATAAAAATCACTAGGATACTTGTTTATTAATAGCTTTCCAGGCCTCTCCTCTGGGGTTTCAGATCCAGTGGGTCTGTGGTGAGGCCTGGGAATCTGTATTTTAATAAGAACCTCAGATGATTCTTATCAGGGAAGTTTGGCAAATATAGGGATAAAATGTCTGATGTCATGGTAAGACACTTCATGTTCCTAAGGGTACTCATCTCTTTTTCCTTCATAATGGAATTGGGTAGCAATACACTCAGCAAACGAGTTTTTAAAATCATAAGACAAATGCAAACTTATCAGTCATACTCAACAAAGGAGATTTTTACATAGAACTAGATGAAAAAAAAAAGGTGCAGGTAGGGCACAGATTTTTCAGCAGAAATGTGCTAAGGAGATCAATGAATTAAAGGCCCATTCACATAGGACTGGTTGAGTTTATTTTTGCTTACTAGCAACACTGGACTTTGCTCCTTCATTTGGGAAGACAGGATTAAGCTCCTTACCCTGTCTCTCCTTACTACAATTATTGAAAACGATGTAAAGACAAACTCCATTTGTATCTGAATTCCATTCTAAAGTGTTGTCTGTCAGCTAACAAGCCTGTATTCCTATGAAATTGAATAAAATTCAGTAAATTTGATTTGATATTCAGTCATAGAGCAGGAAAGGTCACCAGAGGTTTTAAGCAAATGGCCTTGCTCTTCATCCATTTCATCTCTTCCAACAATTCTGGGCCCTCCCAGCATTATTTATTCATGCTGTTCCCAGAAGAAAATTCTTACGATTAACTACCGTGGCCCTGCATCTTCTGAGTTGCCATTTTGATTTCCCTCTGCATCTATGCATGTGGCAGAATATAATTAGGTATACAAGATTCAGCTCTAAAATAAGATATTTCAATTGAAAATCATAACTCATTTGAATTTCAGAAGTAGGTATGGTTGCCAGCATCAATTCCAGGTGAATTGAGGGGAGATTTTAACTTAACCAGAATAAATATCTCCAGTAGGGCAGAGGTGATGTGACAAAGCAGAATTTAGATGATTTTATTTTACTCTGTTGAAAAATTACAAGGCACAACTAATTTCCCCAACAATGATTAAGCCTTTTTTCTCCTCCATTTGGAAAGTAGCAGTTCTCCATATCTCAGATTTAAAATATCTTTAGATAAAATAGTCCTTACATGTAGGTTTGGTGTGAGAGAATTTTGCTTCAACATCAACATCTTTGTTTGATTAAAAAACCGCTGAGGTTAGGAATAATTGTTGCTGAAGTGAGAAGAAAACATTAACTCAAACTACTGCTCCACATTACTGTAGTGTTGGAGGGGGCAGGAGAGCTTTGTAACAAACAATCTCTTTCTAGAAAAAGAGCTGTGTGAAGGTATGCTACAAAAAAAATCCCTTACATTTGTACAGTGCATCATGCTTCCCAAAGCATTTTCACTTACATTAATTTAATTTGACATGGAACAAGCATACAAAACCAGAGATAATACTTCAAGATGTAATAACAAAGGGGAGCAAACACATCTGGGTCATCTGAGCCATCCAAGGCCCCTTGGCTTTTACAATTCAACAGATGTTCCATTCTAGTAATTGGAAGATTAAATTATAGGACCTTTATGGATTAGGCACCTAGCTTAGCACATTAGAAATAAAGACAAATAAAGATTTTTCAAGTCCATCTACAATCCTTTATTTATCTCCTTCAGGTTGACAAAGAATTCATTTAAAAAAAAATCAGTTACATTCTTTTTTAGTTTTATTATGACTAAAGGACCACTCTATGTACCATCTTGGTATCCATTATTTAATAATTATTAGCAGTAGGTTCATGATCTCTGTCTCATTACAGAACAGGTAACAATTAAGCAGTAAGGTTATTACCATTTGCAACAGACTAACATTAGGATGCTGAAGGCTGAAGAATAAGCTATTACCAGCAATTTTCACTGGCAAACCTAGTGCTAAGTAGTTAGATATCAAAGACTATTATTAGATAAAGAACTTGGCATCACTATTGGAAGACATTTTCCAATGCTAAGAATATTAAAGATCTTACCTATATATAAATTGGATCTGAATTCCACATTGTGGTCTCTCACTGCCATATCTTGTGCTTCTAAGAGAACCTTAAGCAAGGAAAAGAAAGGCATTCATATGGCTGACCCTGAACTAAAACAGAATTAAATTTCTCATTTCTTGTTGTTATCCCTATAATATCACATCCCTCCATCTTACAGTCAATTTTAAAAAGAGAATATCGAATGATAGCACTAGGAAGAAGGGATACAGTGAGCTTTCCTTCCTCAGACAAGAAGTACAAATGCAAGGAACACAGTCCCTCCTGCTAAGTTTAAAATGGAAGGTGTGAGCTGTAAAGGAGGAGACAGCAGCACTCGAAACGGTAATGAACATCATATCTTTGAGTCAGAGACTTGTCAAAAAGTTCAAGAAGCTCAAGAGCTAAATCTTACTGAAAATTCTTAAATTTTGGATCCGAAATAACCATTAACAACAGACAAGTAGAGAAAATTGCACTTGAAAATTTCCTTTAAAAATTATTAAATTTAAGGGCCAGCCCGGTGGCGCAAGCGGTTAAGTACGCTCGCTCCACTGAGGCTGCCCGGGGTTCACTGGTTCGGATCCCACGCACGCACCGACGCACCGCTTGTTAAGCCATGCTGTGGTGGCATCGCATATAAAGTAGAGGAAGATCGGCACGGATGTTAGCCCAGGGCCAGTCTTCCTCAGCAAAAAAGAGGAGGATTGGCATCGGATGTTAGCTCAAGGCTGGTCTTCCTCACAAAAAAAAAAAATTATAAAATTTATACTTCATACATATTTTGAATTAAGTTAACTTCCTCCAGACCACATTTTTAAAAATAGGACAATTGTTGTCAGAAACAAAAAAAAAAACACAGATCTTTCACTCCTTTAAAGATAAAGAACATAGTACAAAGCTGGGTACACAACAGACACTTAGTAACTGCATTCTGAATTGAATTAAATAGAGCTGTTACAATGGAACCTCTTAGAAGTTTGAATCCAACAATCTCAACTATTCAACTACTAAACTAAAAAGATAAGATCTTACTTTAGGTGCAAATTAACTGGAATATAGAAAATAATGCTGATATACCCAGATGTCCTCAACTCAGCTTTTTGAAACAAGAATACTCACGTGCCTCGAATGAGTCAGCACAAATACCACTGGCACATTTTTATGTAGTGAATTAGCTATATTTAGAGCTAAAAGGGTCTTAAGAGATCATCTAACCCAATCCCACCTAGTTTACAAATGAGAAAAATGGACCCAGACAGGTTAAGTGTCTTGCCCACAGACACAATAGAAACTGTCAGAGAAAAGACTAGACTCCAAGTCTCCTGAGTCCCAGTCCAGTGCTCTTTGCACTCAACTGCTTATAAAAGCATAAGCTCTCAGTTGTGGAATTGACAAATAAAAATTTTCTAAAAAATATATCAAGCTTCAAATCATGAAAAATAAGACTCATCACTTCATAAACAGACAGTAAATAATAAATAAATGTCTGGTGCAAATAAAAGCACCTCAGGAAAAAAAAAATACTTAAAACATGCAATATTCCTAAGGTACAAGGACATTAGTAAAACTGAGCACTTTAAATCTATATTATATAAACTATGCATTTACACCCGGAAATTCAGGGAATTCAGGATTTAGGCTGACAGCTATGCACTCTCTCCCGTCAAATCTTAGTTTACCTCTCTAACTATTTGGGCCCCTTTTTTGTCACTGAATTCCAACTGAGCCAAAGCCTGGTCAATGGACATTCCTCGTATCTAGAATTAAAGGGTAACAGACAAAAGAAAATAAACAAATTAGTTTACAAAGTCAATGTTGCCTTTTCAATGAAAAGTAAAAGCCTTACATGATCCGAATAACTTCTAAAAATAGCTAACTAGTTATATGTCAACTATAACTCAATAAAACTGGGAGGAAATTTTTAAAAATAGCTAAATAAATTCAGGCAAAAGAGAAGAAAACAAGTTTGAGAAACGATTCCACTGTCTTTAAGTCAAAATCAAACAAACATTTTGACCATAAAATCTAAATCATAATAGTTTCAGTAATATTAAAAGAGAGAGCACACGTGACAGAGAGAGATCACGGATTGTCAAGAACCACACTAGGCATTAAAGGCATCTTTTCCTATAGGATAAATGTAGTACATGTATATTTGCTGCTTTTGTCTCCTTTCATATATAAATTTCATTTTCCAGGGGAAAAAACATTTAAAAAGCAACAGTTTTGAAATATGTTGAATCAAATTTTACAGTAAGCAAGCTTGCTTCCTGGATTCAATGGTTATAGTCAGATTTCTGATGCCTTTGTTTTTTTTCTTTTTTTCTTTTTGGTGAGGAAGATTGGCCCTGAGCTAACATCTGTGCCAATCTTCCTCTATTTTGTATACTGCATGCCACCACAGCATGGCTTGATGAGCAGTGTGTAGGTCTGCACCCAGGATCTGAACCCAAAAACCCCAGGCCGCTGAAGTGGAGCGCACAAACTTAACCACTAGGCCACCGGTCAGCCCCCTGATGCCTTTGTTTTAAATATCTATGTATCCAACATGATTTAAGCTCTCAGAAGAAAGGTAAAAATTAAACAAAATCACTCATCTCTGAGCAATCATTTTTGGAATACTTACCAATTGTTTGAACACATAATCATATTCCTCACTTTTGAAGAAATCAAATTTTTTTCATTTTTCAAATCCTGAGGGGAAATTCATAGCTCCTTTTCCTAAGTATCATATGGTAATAATCACTTTAGCTTACCAATTTTGCCAAATACCACATCTTGTCTTTGCTGTATTTTATTTGCCTTCGACAATGGTAGATTTCCTTAGAAATAAGGGGGGAAAAAAACTTGAGCAAGTTTATCAAATGATAGTAACATACTGTTAATAAAGTTTTTACTTTCCAGGCTTAATGAAAATGCTGATACAAGAAATAAAAACATTATTAAGAATCTGGAGATTCTTTTTCCCTACAGAAAGTTATATTTTTCCAGTCTCACTACGTAAAAAGATTACTAAGGGAGAAATAGAAACTATAAAATGGCTAGTTTGTGCCAATATTTGCAACATTTCTATCCAGAGGAATAGCAAAAGATTTAAATGAAAGTATTTTGAAAACATTTAGCTGGCTAAAAGAACTAAATGAAAGGTACAACAACAACAACAAAAATTTTCCTGTCAGTGAACAATGGTGAAATGGACAAAATGACTGTTTACATAGGAAAGCCAATATTCTAGGTATTTGGTCAAGAGCATAGATTCTAGAATCAGACTGCCTGAGTTTGAATCCCAGCTCTACCACGTATTAGCTATAGAACCCAAGCTACTCAACCTCTCTCTGCTGAAGTTTCCTCTTCTTTAAAATGAAGATAACAGTACCTACTTCATAAAACTGTAATAAGGATTAAACAAAATAACCTATGTAAAGAAAGCACTTTACAGTGCCTAGCACATGGTAAATCTTAGTAAATCTTAGCTTTTATCTCCTATTTATAGTGGTAGGTATATCCTATTTAATTTTTTTAATCAATTATCCATTAAACAATTTATAGTTCACAAAGCACTCTTCAAGCCCATTATTTCATTTGACCTAACTTTATGAGTTGGGAGAGGAAACATTTTATAATCCTTTTACAAAGTGAAAATTAGAGAAATCAAGTGACTTGTCCCAAGACCACACAGCTTATAAGAGACAAAGCTAGAAGTTAAAGTGCCACACAGGGAAGAACGTGAAGTGCCTAATACAATGTCTGGCAGCTGTATCTTTCAAGTTCCCTTATGACTCTAAAACCCACATTCTTTCCACTACTACATCATATTGCCACTTTTGAAGAATAAGAAAATATGTGTCAAGGAAAACAATAGCAAGGAGATCTTAGAACTTTCTAACATTCTGATTCCTGCTGGAAATTTTCAAATGCCTTGGAAACGGCAGTTTTCTCAAGTGGCTATCTTTTAATATGTGGCAGATTTCATTTCACTTGCAATAGAAACTGACAGTCTAAAAACTGTAGCAATAGCCTAATCACATTTTCAGCAATAAAATGTCCTGGGGAGCACAGGAAAGGAAAGAACAACCGTCATGACTGATAATATTAATCTGCAAAAATTAATACACTCAATAAAATCTTTTATATAGAAACCTCTTCAATTCTTTCCCACGGTGGGCTATCTTAAACCTGAACTGTTTATGATTATCTTCAAATTTTGTAAAAAAGATAATGTAATCCTGGCAAGAACATAGGAGAAAAGAAATCAAGTGTTTACAAAAAAAGGGGGGGACGTTATTCAACCTCCTCTTCTAAAATTAAAAAGCTCAACATTTACTTTAGGCAGGTACAATGTCTAAGGGCACTTTCTAAAGATAAACCAGACAAAAATCTCAGTAAATAAACCCATCATGGCAAATAGATAGAGTGGTGAAGTTGGAGGTCAGAAGGTGTGGTTAAATATCACTGCTATTAACTAACCTATCCAGTAAATTAGGTAAAGTTAAGTTAGGATATAATGTGCAAAATAGTTATTCAAACGAAGTAAAAGTCTAAATTATGAAATGTCTAAACCAGTAACTTTTTTTTGTGAGGAAGATCAGCCCTGAGCTAACATCTGCCAATCCTCCTCTTTTTGCTGAGGAAGACTGGCCCTGAGCTAACATCCATGCAGATCTTCCTCCACTTTATGTGGGATGCCGCCACAGCATGGCCTGACAAGTGGTGTGTCGGTGCGCGCCCGGGATCCGAACCCGGGCCACCAGCAGCGGAGCGTGCGCACTTAACCACTATGCCATGGGGCCGGCCCCTAAACGAGTAACTTCTAAAGAAGTTAATTTATTTTTAAATGCACATAATAACTCAAATGACATCACCTAATAAAAGTCCTTACCAGAACCTTATGGGATCTACATGAATGACATAAGCACGACTTATTATCAGTACGTCAATTAATCCATAAATTAAAAATATGCCTCTTATAGAAATGGTTGTTCAAACAGGTTTGATATAGTCTCATTAAATTTTAATTTATTTAACATAGCTGCTTTCAGAGATATTGCAAAAGTAAACTCAAGCGCAAATTAACAAGGTCTGGTTATTATGAAGAAAGCCATTTAATTTCTCTCTGGCTTATTTTCTCCACCATGGTGAGGCCACATGTATGATAAAGTCTACATAGGAATATATATTGTTTAGAAATTGGTGCTAGCTAAATGAGGAAGGTAGCCTTAAAAATATGTATTAGGAGTGGCCTAAAACGTGCCTAAATTGGTGACATTCATTTTAACTTCCTGCTATAGGATTTCTTCACTACCCCACCCACTATTATTTGTTTAACTACATACTCCAATGCTGAAGATCAGAATGAGGTAGAACTGTAAATTATTATCTGGCCCTCTTTTAAAGTAGAGATAAAACTAATTTTTAAAATGTTTGCAGCTAGCAGATTGGCAAGTCGAAGGGACACTGCACATAATGGCACAGTATATGAAATATGTGGCTAGATGAGCAAATTATTCCCCATTAATAAGCTAGGGATTTATGAAGGACATTAATATTTCAGTCATAGCAGGTATAACTGATGCACCAATGTCAATTTACCAAATACTATTTAAAGTCAGAAAATAAGGTATTTTCCAAAAGTCATAATCTGTCCCCAAAAGGATTACTTACACAACAAAATCTGTGCAAAATAGAGAATTAAATTTCGTTTCTCCCAAGTGCCTATATAAAATGAAACCAAATGTCTTCACACAGACACTTGTATAAGGAGTTTATATGATACAAAAAAGTTAATCAAAATAGTTTCAGTAAATACAATATACAACCAATGACTGGATTACATTGTCCTTCATTTGCTCGAGTTAAGTAGATGATCCACTAAGTGGAGCTTGTCATTTGGCATGTGTCCCGAAGTACATTTATTTTAATATCTAAAAAGACTGGTACTACATATTACAAATTCTGGACCTGACAAATACTATTATGATTTCTTTATTTCCAATTAATATCTAAGTTCAAAGAGCTCAGGTAAGAATTAAAGAAAGCTCATTAATTATAGGAAATATTTTATTTATGATATTTATACAAATGTGTAACTTCTAAATTTGGGTTAATTACAAAATGAAGTCAATACTTAAAAGCACAGATCCTGTGACAAATCTAACTTTTAAGATCTGACGGCATGATAAAGTATGAAAGTTAAAAAGTTAGTTCTATAACTATTAGTATCTCTTTTTCCTCTTATTTCCCAATTAGGTGGGAGCTCTTTAAATCAATAAATTAACTCCCCTAAATAAGAAAAATATATATATAAAACTACTAATTCAGACCAATACTCACACAGCAATTGAATCTTAATGAAATGCATGTTATCAATTCATATAAAAACTAAGCAAATGACATTACTTAGATATTGATTATCCAGTAGCCTTAAATCCCAAAAGCCTTTAAAAGATGTTTGCTGAACTGAATGATTTTTAATTAACACAGTAATTTTATTTTGAAAGTACTTATCACAGTTTATTTTCTTAAGGATTCAACTGTTCCCATCTTCCTTATGCTATTATTACTTGCTTAAATTTTTTAACAGATGTGGAGGTATTCCACAGCAAATTCATGTTAGGCTGGAAATTAGTCTTATTTCTCAGACTAGAGCAATCTCTAGCAGTTTGGAGAGGGTAAAAGAATTCTGAGCAGCTAAAGATAAGATAAAACTCAATCTCTGGAAGGAATCCAATGATTAAATTTAAACCTTAGGTTCAAAGGTTTGTGAATTACAAAAACAAAAAACAAAACTCACAACCAAGTATGTCTATATTCAAATACAAAACATTGGAAAACCATGTATATGATTTAAATATTGGCCAATAGTTGAAATCATTCTTGCCAACTCCTCATGCTCCATTATCAAGAATCCATTAGCAAGCCTCTTGGAGTCACAAATCAGTCAGTATGTCTCAAGTTATTAGCTTAGTTTTAGAGTTAAGGTCCCTATTCAGGAGGTTAAGTCAAGGCAAACAAGTAAGTAAAACAAAGACAATCTTTTTAAACTACCAAAAACATAAGTCTAGAACATTTTCTGTATCAAAGGATCATGCAAATTGCTGTATAATTTTTTCTTTTCTTAACATGGAATAATAAATCATTGCTAGCCACGTAAGAGTAAGAGCTCTTTATCAAAATTAAGAGATTAGTTCTACCCACAAACTTACTGCTGGTCTCCGAGGTTCTCCAGGAAGTTGTGGAGGATAAACAATTTTATTCTTCTTCTCCCATTTTCGAGAAATGTCAAGAGAAGCACTTGTGTGGATATGTGATTGGGGTAAAACATTGTGAGATGAAAGAAGCCTGTAAAACAACAGATATTTAGAATCTTTTCCAGAGCTTATGTATCTTCTAAACCACATCAGCTCCATTTTGATGGAAACTATTTAAAGATCACAAGTGGAAACTTTCTAGATGTATTCATTAATAGAGATTGCTTTTACATAAAATACCACAAAGAGCTAGTTTATTGAAGACTAAGAAGAGGGAAACGTTAGTAACTTACATAAGTCAAATAATAAACAAATATTAACCCAAGATCTCTCACCCTGAGTGGCCAATAAATATTGACTCTCTACTATAAGTCAGTTCAGTCCTAAAATAGATTTAAATAAGACACAATGGATCCCTGATCTGACCTGTGGAATTCTTCAACTTTGCTGAGTAAGCAAGACAAATAGCATCATTTTGTAATCCCTAAGAAATTAAAGGATAAAGGTGGCATTTACATGCCTCCTGATGAAAGAACATAAAGCAGTCTTTCCACAAAAAACGAACCTGAATTGATGAAGCCTCTAGATTCAATACAGGAAATAAGGGAACATGTTAAACAACACGAGGGGGATGCACTCAGCAAAATCCAAGCTGTACAAAACTCCACAAGACAAACAGCTAATTTTCTTCAACAAATATATTACGGAGGCTGTGGCATAGTGGTTAAGTCCAGCGTGCTCCACTTCGGTGCCCCCAGGTTCACGGGTTCAGATCCCAGGCGCAGACCTACACTACTTGTCAAGCCATGCTGTGGCAGCAAACCACATACAAAATAGAGGAAGATTGGCACAGATGTTAGCTCAGGGCAAATCTTCCTCACCAAAAAAAAAACAAATAAATTACAAGGTGGGGAAAGAGAGAGCTGAATGAAGAACCTACACATTAAGAGACTTAAGAGAAATGTGGGCCGGCCCAGTGGCCTAGTGGTTAAGTTTGGCGCACTATGCTTCAGCAGCCCAGGTTCATGGGTTCAAACGCAGGGCACAGACACACACCACTCGTCAGTGGCCATCCACATACAGAGAGAGACTGGTGACAGAGGTTAGCTCAGGGTGAATCTTCCTCAGAAAAAAAAAAAAGAGAGAGAGAGAAAGAGAGAGAGACTTAAGAGAAATGTCAGGAAACAGAAATCTGTTTCAAAAAGTTAAATCTACCAGAGCCCAAGTTCGACAATTATTTAACCACTGGAAATTTAAACATTAAGTGGATACTTGATACTTTTTAATGAGATACAAAGTGAAATATTTATGGATGAAATAATATAGTGTCTGAGATTTGTTTCAAATATGGGGGAGAGTAGGGGCCATAAATAAAACAAGATTGGCCATGAGTTAATAACTGTTGAAGCTGGGTGATAGGTTCAAGATGGTTCATCATATTGTCTACTTTTGTACACATCTGGATATACCCAACTAACGCAACAAACTTTAGTGTTTCCCTACTGCCCAGAATATAGAGTCCAAACTCCTAGCTAGACACAGAAGGTCTTTTATAACCTAACCCCAACCCACTCATCTGGGCTTATTCACCTTATGGCCTAGCCACAAAGACATCTGTTGCTCCCTGAACAAACCATACACTTTCATATCTTACACTTTAGCTCATATTGTTTTCTCCTCCCTCATTATCCCCTGAATGATGTGCTTATCCTGTTTTAAGTTCCAGCTTAAATGTCACCTCATTGTGAGGCATCACCTGATCCCTTCTCCCAAACAACCATTCCCCGCACTGTCTTCGTACTTTGTTCTTGCCAGCCAAAGAGCAGTGAGTTGGACTACTGCACTATATAAGCTGGCTGTAGAAGAATAAGTTACTGTAGCAAGTATATAGATTTGACCATATTGAGGGCAAGTATGACCTCCTCTGTATTCTAGCACCAAGGACAATATCTGGCACATGGATACTGAGTAAATAGGTAATCCAGGCTTAAATATTCAAAATTGTTGTATATTGGCAGATTCTCACACAATATATGCAACTGGATGATATAACTTGGCAAAGCCTTTGTTTTTAGTCCTCAAACCATTCAGCCTAAAGAATTTTAAAAATCTGTTCTCCTAGTGGCTCATTTCTCCTACTCTACCTCAAGTTCACCTTCTTACATCCTGATATTAAGACCAGTGCCATCAAAACACCTGACAAAATCTGTACCTTTGCTATCCACATCTAGGTTCCAATATTTTAACCAAAAAGCACGAAACTAAGATACATCATGTTAAAGGGCAGAATTTCCTAATACAACTATAAGCCAGGTGCTGAGGGCAGAGACTATGAAGTCAAGTAGACCTGGGTCTAAATCCTAACTCTAATACTAAGTAAATGGCCTTGGGGAATTCACATAACTTTCTAAATCTCAGTTTTCTCATCAGTAAATGGAGTAATAATAGCATTTACCTCATAGGCTTCTTAAGGAGCTCAAATGAGATACTGTAAGTAAAATACTTAACCTGACACTTAATAGGGCTCAATAAATTTTAGATATTATTAGTTTTAGAATGAGGAGAATAATATCTACTTCATTCTGTTGTTGGTGAATTAATAATTAAAGTACAGTGTCAAGCACATGATAAACACTGATGGTTAGTATTAATTTCTAATTAGGCCCTCTGAACAGTTCATCTCTCCTATTTTCTAAAAAAAAAATAAACACTGTGAACTGTAAACTTTATATTACACAATTTCAAACCTCCTTCTCATGTTTAGAATCATGATCATTTGCTTCTATGAAGTTGTAATTAGTGGGTATACTATGTTTGTCACCTCCTTGGGCCTTAGTTTCTCTATCTATGAAAAGAGGAATTGGAGTACGTCATCTTTAGGGTCTCTCCAACCTTAATTCTATCTCTAATCTCACTGTGGACAGCATGATTACAGAAACATGAACCCTTCGGCTGCTATTTAATTCTTCTTCAATGAAACCACTTACTAACCAGTCTGAAAGACCGCAAGATGGTGAGGCCCATGCCTTCTGTATCCTGCACATCTAGCACAGTGTCTTATACTCCTCAAATCCTCAATACACAGTGAATTCAATATGATGCTTAATAAATTAAACACATTATGAATTAATAATGATAAAGCTTTCTCAATACCTACAACACTTTCAGGGCTCAAATGGTTCATAAAATGAATTATCAAGCAAATACTAAACAACTGTAATCAAAGTAAATTGAAATATTATTCCAAACGGGGACTTAATTCTGAAGTGTATTAAATCAAAAGTTCTTATGCACCGTCTCCTGCCCAGCTGTTAGAATAATAGTGAATTAAAGCAGAAAAGGAAGCAATCATAAGGTAAAATTGAAAGTAAAACTAATTGGAAACCTAAGGCTTTTACGAGAACTTTTTATAAGAAAGCCTGTGAAGAGTCACTAGAGAAAACAAACTCAAGAAAGGGAAGTTGGTGGAATCAACAAACGATAGCATGGGTTTATTGCCAGGATCCATTTCCTTCTATAAAATTGTTTTCCAACAAATATTAATTTTCAGTCTGCCTAGAGCTCTGTTTCACTGTGAGCATTTTAAAGAATCAAAATAAGTTAAAATCTTAAAAAGAAAAAAACACTGACAGGCATCCAGGATCAACTTTTATCATTCTGAAATTCAAATATGATTATTGATATTTACTATACACTTTCATTTACTAGGAATCCCAAATCCCTTTAGCTTCACTCACAATACGGTGAGACTGCCAGAGCTCAAGCAGAAAGCAAGTGGTATACTAGAACTAGCACATGCATTTCCTTACTCTCATGGTGGAGTTTTGTATCTACCAATACTTGAGGATTAAGTTTTAAGTATCACTTTTCAAATTCTGCCCAAAGTCATTAGGCACTGAAGAGTAGCAGATATAAGCCGAATTTTAGGATTAAGAGTTGATTCAGATAAGACAGAGTATCTGAAACTTTCTCAAGTCACCATTTGAAAGAACTAATACTTTCTATTTATTACTCAAAGTTCATTTTGAAATTTAATACAAGGTATACCCAAGTCCCAAGTGAAGATAATAATGGCCTCAGGCTCAATCTTGGGAATATCATGTTGTTTTATGCATCAAGGTAAAAAATTCTTTGAGCCAAATTTACTGATATTAACACTAAATTAATCTCACACTTGAGAGTGAATAAAAGAACATCCTCCCTCTTGCCTCAATTAAAAACTAAAATAAAGGGCTGAAATAATGTATATTCTCATGACTCAATATAATTTTATTTTGTGAAAGTCAAGGACAACAACACAAGGAAATGAGTTTAGCAAACAAAAAAAGTGAAATTTCAGCAACTTGGGATCATGATAAACTCAGTTTCTCAACCTCTGAACTACTGACATTTTCGGCCAGATCATTCTTTGTTGTGGGGATTGTCCTGTGCCTTGTAGGATGTTTAGTAGCATCCTTCACCTCTACCCACTAGATGCCAGTAGCACCCCCTGCCCATGGTGTGACAACCAAAAATGTCTCCAGACATTGCCAAATGTCCCAGGGCGGGGCGGGGGGTGGGGGTGGGGGGTGGCAAAATGGCTCCCAGTTGAAAGACACTATTAGCTAAAGCAACAGTTAACAAACAGTGCTAATTTTTGCAGATGAGGGAGCAGACCTCTCTGCTCCAAAAGGTTCCTATTATCATGCCATACACATGTGGATGGTTAATAAACCAGATTTTCTCACTATGTAAGCCAAAGATGATTAAATGCCTAAATTTTACATTCTTATTCATAAACCCCAAATGGGAGCCCTTAAGGCCGCAAGGCATTCCTATTGTATTTCCCTAGTCCATTTACTCTCCTAGCCCCTATAGACAAACTTCATACCTCTTCTTGCTAGTCAAACCTCCCACATCTCCTCCCTCATCCTCAGTCTCAGCTGATAACTATGCTTATTTCACTCAGAAATTAGAACAATGAAAAGAGAACTTCTACAAGCTCCCACCACCTAACCAAATACCCACCTGCATCCATGTCCATATATACTTACTATCTTCTCTCTTGTTATTACGAATGAACTTCTATGCCCTAGCTAGGACCAATTTCATCCCTTGCTCCCAAGATCCCATTCCTTCCCATCTACTCAAGGGCATTGGTCCAGCAATTCTTTCTGCCCTCTTTCCATCACCAATTTTTTCCTCTCTATCGGATAGTTCCCATCAGCAAGCAATATACTTTAACATCTCCCAACTCAAACAAACAAACCATCCCCTCACTAAGTCCCTCTAGCAACCACCACAAAACTCCTTGAATGAGTTGCCTAAATTCCCTATCTCTAATTCCAGTTCTCCCATTCATCCTTAACCCCTTCCAATCAGGTTTTTGCCTACGTCATCTCGACAAAACTGCTTTATCAAGGTCATCAAAGATATCTGTGTTGTAAAACCCAATGGTCAATTCTCAAAAGGGGTCTGACCACCCAACAATTCTCACGTTGAGGGAAGGGTTCCTCACACCACCACCAAGCAATGCTCTGACACCAGCTGGTGTCCTACGATTCTACTTAATGCTGACACTATCTACTCAGAGACAGAATTAGATTCCACAGGTTAAGGGCTCAGTCTCACAAGACTGTCTTCCACTTCAAATGCCAATCACAAGCCCAGCTTGTTACCTCTGCTTCTGACTGACTGGCTATAAGTCAGAGGTTTCCACGACCCCCGTCTTGAGTTCAAGTTGCTAGAGCGGTTCACAGAACTCAGGAAACCCATTTACTCACTGGATTACTGATTTATTACAAAAGATATTAACGGATATGAATCAACAGCCAGATGAAGAGATACATTGGGCAGGGTCGTGAACAAGGAGCTTCTGTCCTAGTGGAGCTTGGGGCCCTGGCATGGCGACACGAGGAAGCGTTCTGGTTCCCCAACCTGAATCCCCTTTTTGGGTTTTTATGGAGGCTTCATTACACAGGCCATTGGTGACTGATTCAACCTCTAGCCCTTCTCCCTCCTTGGTAAATCAGGGGTTGGGACTGAAAGTTCCACCTTAAGTGCCTTCCAAAAGTCACCTCATTAACATAAACCCAGTTGTAGTGGAAGGGGCTTGTTATGAATAACAAGACATTCATTTCACTTTTATGGCTCTGAAGCAATTTCAGTAACTGAGGACAAGAGACCAAATACGATGACAAAAGATATACCCATTGCTCTTATTATTCAGGAAATTTCTAGGGTTTTGGGAGCTGTGAGCCAGGAACCATGGACAAAGACCAAATATACATAAGAAATACATTTTGATCATCAGAATGACCAAACATATATTTCTCGTAAATCACATTATCACATCTGGTCACTCACTCTTTCTTAAGACACCTTCTTTACTTGGGTTTGAGGACACCACACAATCTGGACACTCCTCCAGACTCCTTTGTTGTTTCCTCATCACCCTGATCTGTAAATGTTGGCTGCCTCAAGTAGGAATCAATCCTTGTACTCTAGTGCTTTCTATCTACAGTCACTCTCATGGTGAAGTCAACCAGTCTCATGGCTTTAAATATTGTTCATACACTGATGACTCCCCAATTTACATGCCTTCCCTGAACTCCAAACCATATATCCAATTGCATACTCACAACCTCACTTGGAAGCTCACTGGACATCCTAAACTTAACAAACCTCAAACTGAACTTTTGATATTCTCCCCAAAACCTGCTCCTCTGGACATCTTCCTATCTCAGTAAATGGCAAATCCATCCTTCTAGTTGCTCAGGTTATCAGCGTTGGTGTCACCCTTCTTTCTCACAACCCACATCCAATCCATCAGCAAGTCCTATCAGCTGTCGTTAACATACTGCCAGAATCCAACCATTCACCCACTTTCACAGCCACCCAAATCCAAGCCATCATAATCTCTTACCTGAAATATCCAATGGTTTCTGCTTCCATCCTTGCTCCCCATCCCCACTCTGGTCTATTTGCAACACAACAGCCAGAAAGAACCACTCATAACCATAAGTCAGATCATATTACTTCTATACTCAAAACCCATCAGTGGTTTTCCATCTCACTCAGAATAAAAGCCAAAGTACTTACAATGACCCATAAAGGTCTACACAATCTCCTACTCTTTCTTCCTCTCTGACCACATCTCCTACTACTATTTCCCTCCTTTCACTCACTGTTTTTGACCATACTAGGTATGTTCCCTCCTCGGGGCCTTTGTTCCACCTGTCTAGAATGTTGTTCGCTCAGATGTTGTCACAACTTGGTAGATCCTCCCTCATTTCCTTCAGATCTTTACTCAAATGTTATCTTCTTGGTGAGGCCTTCTCTATCCAAAACTGCAACCCCCCTCCCAAACACACATACTTCCTATTCCCATTCTCTTTCATTTTTTCCTAAGCAGCTGTCACTATCTAATATACTTTGTATTTTACTTATTTTGCTTATTATTTGCCTCTCTCAATACATTGTACACTCCATGAGGGCAGGATTATTGTGTTTTTGTTCACTACAAAATCCCCAGTGCTAGAATAGTAGCTGGCACACATCAGGAAATGAATACATATTTGCAGAATGAACTAAAGGATACAGGGGATAGCCAGGTAACACAAAAAAGGTAAGAGGGTTGAGTATAAGTAACTATGCAAAAAAAAAAATTTTACTGAGATATAACTGACATATTATATTAGTTTCAAGCGTACAATATGATTCGATATCTGAATAAATTGCGAAATGATCACCACAATAAGTCTAGCTAACATCCATCACCAAATATAGTTACAAATTTTTTTTCTCGTGATGAGAATTTTTAAGGTTTATTCCCTTAGCAACTTTCACATATGCAATACAGTATTATTAACTATAGTTACAATGCTGTACATTACATTCCCACAACTTATTTATTTTATAACTGGAAGTTTGTACCTTCTGACCCCCTTCAGCCACTTCACCCAGCCCCCACCCCGCCTCCGGCAACCACTAATCTGTTCTCTGCATCTATGAGTTCAGCTTTTTTTGTTTTCCCTTTTTTAGGATTCCACATATAAGTGAGATCATACAATATTTGTTTTTCTCTATCTGACTTACTTCATTAGCATAATGTCCTCAAGGTCCATCCATGTCATCACAAATGGCAAGATTTCCTTCTTTCCTACAGCTGAACAACATTCCATTGTATATATAGACCACATCTTCCTTATCCATCCATTCATCCATCAATGGACACTTCGGTTGCTTCCATATCTTCGCTATTGTAAATAATGCTGTAATGAATATGCAGGTACATATATCTTTTTGAGTTAGTGTTTTCGTTTTCTTCGAATAAATGCACAGAAGTGGAATTGCTGGATCAAACGGTAATTCTCTTTTTAATTTTCTGAGGAACCTCCATACTGTTTTCCATAGTGGCTGCACCAATTTACACTACCACCAACAGGGCACAAGTGTTCCCTTTTCTCTACATCCTTGCCAACACTTGTAATTTCTTGTCTTTTTGATAATAGTCATTCTAACAGGAGTGAGGTGATATCTCACTGTGGTTTTGATTTGCATTTCTCTGATAATTAGTGATGCTAGGCACCTTTTCATGTACCTATTGGCCATTTGTACGTCCTCTTTGGAAAAAATGTCTATTTAGATCCTTTGTCCATTTTTTAATCAGATTGTTTGTTTTTTTGCTATTGAGTTGTATTAGTTCTTCATATATTTTGAATATTAATCCCTTATCAGATATATGATTTGCAAATATCTTCTCCCATTCGGTAAGTTACCTTTCCATGTTGATGACGGTTTCCTTTGCTGTACTGAAGCTTTTTAGTGTGATGTATTCTCACTTGTTAATTTTTGCTTTTGTTGCCTTTGCTTTTGGTTTCAAATCCAAAACATCATCACCAAGACCTATGTCAAGGAGCTTACTGCCTATGTTTTCTTCTAGGAGTTTTATAGTTTCAGGTCCTACATTTAAGTCTTTAATCCATTTTGAGTTAATTTTTGTGTATGGTGTAAGATAGTGGTCCAGTTTTCCCAGCATCATTTCACTCATGGTTGGAAACTAAGGAAAACCAAAGAGTGCTACACTCTTTAGCTCTAGAAAATTGTTGCCATGCCTTGCAATGCATAAGAGAATCTAGAAACCTAGAGTTTTATGAGAAAGCTGCCAGTTTTTAAATGCTGATTTAAAAAGAAGTTTTTAAACACTGTGTAGTCCAAACAAAACATATCCACAGGCCTAGTTCATCACAAAGATCTTCAGTCTGTAACCTCTTGGGGTAAGCCAGCAGTGCCTCAAAGCAACTATTTAAAAGAAGTCTCACTTGGGGCCGGCCCAGTGGCATAGTCACACGCTCTGCTTCAGCAGCCCAGAGTCTGAAGGTTCAGATCCCAGGTGCGGACCTACAGACCGCTTATCAAGCCATGCTGTGGCAGGCAACCCACAAATAAAGTAGAGGAAGATGGGCAGGGATATTAGCCCAGGGCCAATCTTCCTCAGCAAAAAGAGGAGGATTGGTGACAGATGTTAGCTCAGGGCTAATCTTTCTCACCAAAAAAATAAGTCTCATTCTTCCCCGCCCCCCGTTACTCTTCTTTTCTGTGATATAGCTTATATATATACGTATATACATATGAGGGGTTTGGCCCACTATAGTGGGGGATGAGAACAAATAAAAAAGCCATAATTCTGAGCAGAACAATTTTTTAAAACAATCTAAGAATAAATCAAAAAGTTTATAAATATATTCTTGATCAACTTCGTTATTTCACACACCTTAAATCTTCCCTCAGAGAAACTAGTGGAAGCCTCTGGTGTCAATAATCATTTGAAAATAAGATATTAACCCGTTCAAACCACTATTTTATGATTCAGAGAAATAACAGTCATATTCTAATCAATAACTTCTCGCCTGGGTACACAGAGGTTTTAAAGGCCTCATTTTGTCCTAAGGAATAGTTAAAATAGTTAAAAAGAATTTGAATAATCAGCACAGGCAATTCTATTAGATAAATTTGGAAATGTGTACCCATACTTAATTTGCAATTAGGATTCCTTCTTGGCACTGGACTAGAAAAACAGGAATCCCAATTCCTGGCAATCTTTCAGACTACAACTTGCATCTGTTTAGGTTGACATATTTCATCAACTTACAGTTACTGACCAACTAATAAAGATAGGATACTCTGGTGTCTTTTTTCTGACACCAAATGTGTAGGGTTTTTCCACCCCAACAACCAATTTTCCAACACCAACTGACTGTCCAACAAATGAATTCAATTCTCACACTATCTACCTGGAGTTAGCATCAGAGCCCGCAAATTAAAGGGCTCAGTCCCACAAGACTGCTCCCACATTAGAAGTCAGCCGCAAAGGGTTATCCAGACTACTCACACTTCTGCCTGGCTGACAACAAATTTGGGAGTTCCTATGAGCCCCTCTCAGGTTCAACAATTCACTAGAATGAACAGCTCACAGAACTCAAGAAAATACTTTACTTACATTTATTATAAAGGATTCAACTCAGGAACAGGCAAATGGAAGAGATGTACAGGGCAGAGTATGGAGGGGAGGGCACAGAGCTTCTGTGCCCTCTCCAGGCACGCCACCCTCCAAGCACATAAATGTGATCACCAGTGCAGTAGCTCTCAGAACCTGTACCTTGTTCTACTTTTTGTAACCTAATCACCAGCTCTCCTTCCTTTCCTTTTGTTCCAAAGAAGCTCATTATGAATAAAAAAGACACTCCCATCACTCAGGAAATTCCAAGGATTTTAGGAGCTCTGTGCCAGGAACCAAAGACAAAGACCAAATATATTTCTTATTATAGTACAGGTACTATCCTAGGTGATGGGGGTGCAAAGAGATATAAAATATATTTCCAGCCCTCAAGAGATTTAAAATTCAGTTAGAAAGATAGAGAATTAACCATAAATTTGCAATAGGCATTAAAATGACAGAAGCAGCAACAGGAGGGCTGAGGTAATCGGGATGGCTTTAAGGAGATGGGACTTGAGCTGAGGGTTGACGAAAGTAGACTTCCACATTCAAAAGCCAGATAAACAAGCACTCCAGGCTGAAGGAGCAGCAGAAGTAAAGGTGTGATTTACAGGGCATCTTTCTGAAAAAAAGACCTGAAGATAATCTGTAAGACCCCTTTTGAAAGAGAATGGTGGCCCCAAAGATATGCCCACATCTTTATCTCCAGAATCTGTGAATAACATATGGCAAAAGGTGTGATTAATTTAGGGATCTTGAGAGGAGGAGCTTATCCTGGATTATCTTGTTCAGCCCTAAATGCAATCCCATGTATTTTAATGAGAGAGAGGCAGAGTGAGTTTTGAGATAGATACACAGAGGGAAAGGTGTGATGAAGACAGAACCCAGAAGCTGGAAGAAGCAAGGAACAGATTCTCCCCTAGAGCCTCCAGAGGGAGGGAGTACAGCCCTGCTGACACCTTGACTTTGGACTTCTGGACTCCAGAACTGTAAGAGAAGAAATTTCCATTGTCTTAAACCACCCAATTTGTGGTAATTTGTTACAGCAGCCCTAGGAAACTCATAGAGAAACTTTTCAGATCTAAGTTAGACTTCAACCAGATACAGAACTGGCTTGAGAGTGCTTTGAAAGGAGTAAAGTGTCACAGAACAAGAGACTTACTAAATGAACATACATATTATGGAATTGAACAGGTCCTTCTATAAGGTCTCCTTGTTTTAGTGCATGATCATTTTAGGGCTTATTGTCAAGCCACAAATAATGGTCAATTTTTCTTCTTTCAAAAATATGTCAGCATACACTTGATTTCTATTTGCATTTTTTTTACTAAAACATTAAAATAAAAGATCATTGGGGCCGGCCCGGTGGCGCAAGCGGTTAAGTGCGCGCGCTCCGCTGCCCGGGGTTCACTGGTTCGGATCCCGGGCGCGCACCGACGCACTGCTTGGCAAGCCGTGCTGTGGCGGCGTCCCATATAAAGTGGAGGAAGATGGGCACAGATGTTAGCCGTCTTCCTCAGCAAAAAAAGAGGAGGATTGGCGGATGTTAGCACAGGGTTGATCTCCTCACAAAAAAATATAAATAAATAAAATAAAAGATCATTAAATTATACCACCCATTTTGATCATGGTTTGTGGTTCTTGGAGACTATCTTTACTTTTAGGAAATACAACCTGAAGTGATTAGGAGTAAATTACCATAATGTGTGCAACCCACTTTCAAATGACTCAGAAAGAAAACCATGTATAGTGACAGAGAAAGCTAAAGCCACGTTAACAACTGGTGAATCCAGCTGAAGGATACTGTAATATTCTTCCAACTTTCCCATAGGATTGAAATTTTTCAAAATAAATTGAGGGAGATATTATTTCACCCATTAATGCAAGGGCCACTGCCCAACACGCTTTCCGATGTACTTGACACCGCTAATCATTATTGTGCACTCACTGCATGGCTAGCATTACAGTTCCTCACGCATCACAAACAGATGCTTGTGTTTAATTGTGATGTCCCAATGCAGAGATTCCCAGGCTGAGGATTATGAAATTACAAGTAAAAGTAAGAATGCAATATGCATTTTTCTGGGAAGATGTTTTGTGGCTTTCCTCATACTCTCAAAAGAGTCTGTGAGTCAAACTTAAGAACCATTGCTAAAATGCAGAGAACCACAACCCCTCGGGGGTTTGGTTTAATTAAGACAGCACAAAATCAATGTGGTTGTCAAATCCCGCTAGTAACGGCAATCCAGAACACTGAAAGCATAGATGAAGAAAAACCACAGAAAATTGCTAACCTTTCTTTAGAAAAGTCTTTCAAAAGTGATTTGACTAAATGTCTAGTAGGCTACCTCATGTAGTAGGCTAACTTATGTTTCAGTTTCTTATCTTCTTGCCAATTGTTTTGTAAAAGTAGGGCTGATAGAAGAAATATGTAATCTCACCTAAGACTGTTGAATGGCTACTGAGTGGTTCCAGCATAAAATCTGATTCCTTTGCAAGAACTTCATGGTGATATCATCCCCACCACACCTTCATAGTGCCAGGCACTTTAATTGACGTTTTACATATTAGTCTCTTATTTTTCATAACCACCCTCTAATGTAGATATTATCTTCATTTTTTAAGATGAGGAAACTGAGCTTCAGAGAAGTTAAGCACATGGCCACAATATTTGTCTGCTGCAGAGATCCGAAATCCAGCTCTATCTCCTGCAGCCCAGTGTTGATTCAATTATATCACACTGTTGTCATCATTTTTCCACCAAATTGCTAATTCATGACATTTCCAACTTGGTTATTCTTGCAGAGAATTTTAACCTACGTACAGTTTAGTCACTAGTGCTTTCAAACTTTTACACTAGCTCTTCTATTTCTAAACCACCAAAATTACTCTTCACTTTTTTTTTTTTTTTTTGGTGAGCAAGATTAGCCCTGAGCTAACATCTGTTGCCAGTCCTCCTCTTTTTGCTGAGGAAGACTGGCCCTGAGCTAACATCTGTGCCCACCTTCCTCTATTTTATATGTGGGACACCTGCCACAGCATGGTGTGATAAGCAGCCTGCAGGTCCGCGCCCAGGATCCGAACCCCAGGTACCAAAGCAGAGTGCGCAAACTTAACCAGTACGCCACCAGGCCAGCCCCTATTCTTCACTTTTTAAACTTAAACTTTAAAATCACCTCTTCCGAAAAAAAGACTCCCCTGACAAACCCCTTCTGGGCCCCTCACTCTGTCTCTCCCATGGTGTGACAGAGCACTATTCAAAGCCAGAGAATTTTTTGTTTAGATCCTAGGTTTGCCTTGTATTAACAGTGTAACCTTCCGTAAGTCACAAAACTTCCCAAGTGCATCCATCAGGAAAATGGGAGACTCGGAATTTAAAGGTTACAAATTGTCAGTCAGCTACCAAATACAGCCTACAGAAAAGTTTTACTTGGCCAGCAGCATTTTTTCTTAATCCAATAAAATGCCTTTAGATGAAGAATGCACCCTACTGACTGCCACACGCCCTACCACTCTCTCTCCTTTTACACAGCTCACCTCTCCTGGTTCGTTGATTTCTACCAGCTGTCTGGTATCTATATGCAATTAGGTTCCCAACTGCTGAAACAGATGATCTCTAAGATTTTACATGGTCATCATGAACATTTTTTATACCTTTTCTACTTAGTTTTTATATAATCATTTCCCCATTAGAAAGTCCAGAATGCGGATTCACAAAATTATATAACTTCAGAACTAAAAAGAGACTTAGAAATCATGTAGCAAAATCCAACCGTCTTGTATTACACAGATGAAAAGACTGAAGTCAAACTGCTTAAGTTACCTGCTCAGAGCTTCCCAGTATAAGTCAGTGCAGGACAATATAAATCAACAAAAATTAACAAAATATTCACTTTGTGCAAGATCCTATGTTGGAGTTACAAACAGAAACAAGAATTGTCCCTCTGTCCAGGAGATACAAGCTAGTAAAGGGCACAGACACATATACGTGAAGCCATTATTCAAAGAACACATGCTGAAAGGAAGGAGAAATTAATTTCTTCCATTTTTAGTGAAATCTGAGAAAATCTTGTGAAGGGGAAACATTTCCACAGATGTTTGAATAATGAGGACTGCTGTTATAGACAGGAAGTGAGGGCACAGCATGAAAAAGCCAAGAAGTAAGTAAATGCACAGCATTTTCAGAAAAAGTAAGTAAACCGGCATGGCTGGGGTGGAGTGATAGAAAATAATCTAAGAAAGCAAAGTGAAGACGAATTCTAAAGGCCAGTGCTTCCCATTTTCTTCTTTAGCCCACCTCTTCATCCCTGACCCAAGAATCTAGGACAGGGCTAAATATAATGGGAATATATTATATTATATTATAAATATATTTATATTTTATTATTTATTTTTTATTTTATTTTATTTATCTTTTATATTTATTTTATACCTATATTTATATTATTTTAAATATATTATATTTATATTATAAATATAAAAATATTATAAATAATAATATACAACGACAAAACCACTAATGGCAGCTAGGATTTAAGGTGGGATTATTATATGCCATCCACTATACGAAACACTTCATATGCACTATCTCATGTAATCTCCATAAAAAAATCTATGAAGTAGGTACTAACATTACTCATATAAAAGAACCAAAGCTTAGAAAGGATAAGTGACTGTTCCAAAATTACAGAGTTATGAAGTGGATTCACACTCAACTTTTCTGTCTCCAAAGCCCACGAACTAAACCACAATAAATGCTAACAAATGCCCCGATCAGAATATTTACAATCAGATTATCAATCTCCAAATATCAACAGCTGTACTGCTGACAAGGAACAATGAGAGGGGAGCAGAGAAAGGCTTCTTGCCAGTACTGACTCAACTGCATTTCCTAATCCTAAAGAATGCTTTTGTCCTGAGGTCAAAGAATGCTCTAGAGAGTATAATATAAAGCTTCAAAACTTCCTATGACTGGGGGACCTTGGGCAACTTATTTTACTTTGGGGGCTTCAATTTCCTTGTCTGAAAAATGGGTATAGCAGTACTACACTACGTGGACGTTACGAGAATGAGGTAATGCGTATAAGGAGCTTAACTCAATGTGAGGCACGATGTAAACCGCGGTTGTCTACAATACAGTGCCTGCTCACGTAAGCAAGTAACGAGAGAGGTCACTAGAAAAGCTGCACGCTCCCGACATGGTTGGGAGAGTCTAACCACGTCCAGAAAGATCAAAAGAGACTGTTCAGAAAAAACATTTTCAACGTCCCTTGGATAATGGGTAATCCTGATCTCCGCAGGGCTATGCAACACGGCGGGGAAAAAACGGGTTGGCAAAGCAGAGACTGGCTCTCTTGTTCGCTAGCCCCAGAGCCTAGAGCAGACCTTGGCACACACGCTCAGTAATCGACTGACAGACTAGTAAGGAAGCCTCGGGCCCTTCTGCAACTCCGAGGCGAGAAACTTACCCCAAGGTCAGCTTCCCCCTCAGATTCTGCATCCATAACGCACCTGCAATATCAACACAAGCCATCACTTCAGACTCCCACCTCCACTCCCTTCCTCCATCCCTTAACTACTAAAGAAATCCTTACCCAAACGTTCCAGTACTGCCGCCGCCATCTTTGTCCCTCCCTCTACGGAAGCCTCCGAGTTCATACACCGTCTGGACAAGACGCATGCGCAATTCTCCGGATTTCCTCCCCGTCGGGAGACCCAGCAGTACCTATACCTGTGTTGTCATGGAGACCGTGAACACGCGGCCGGCGCTTAAGTGTGGTCCGGCCAGCCTTGCTTGAGAATGAATGACTTAATAAAGGCCTAAAAGTAGCGAGTTTCCGGAAATTCATCGGGATCCAGAAAAACTGCGAAGCCTTACCTCACAAATGATCTAAAGGATTAGGAAAACAGAGACCGTGAATAAGCCACCTAACCTGGGTGGGCCTCAGTATTCTCGTCGGTAAAACAGTCAGAAATGAGTATCCCTACAGCACAGGCTTGTCGTAAAGATCACTAGAGATCGTGGGAAAGCTCTTTTAAAGAACAAACAGTTCAAATACTAAGTATGACGTCCTAATCCCTGCTAATCTCCAGGTTGAGGTTGATGTCCAAAAGATGAGTTAATATTCATCGGGCACTTGCTACCATGTATGCCCAAAAGGCGTTTCACTAAATCTCCTGTAGTCCTCACAGCAATCCAACAAGGCATGGATTATCATCTTCCTTCTTCAAATGAGGAAACAGATATGGGATAAGTTAAAGTCTCTCAGATAACAACTGGCAAAACCAGTGGTCAATCTAGGACTGGGTGTCTCCAAAGTTAGTGCCGCTGCCCACACCCAAATATCTGTTTGACCTCACTATAATAGGAGAGATATTTCAGGTTTCATTTGCTACGGATGTAGGAGGGCTAGATACCCAATGCAAACAAGTAATTCAGAAGGAGAGTCTAAGTGCTGAATCTGAGCATCTTAGCATGTTTGCGTTGGAAGGAAACTTCCATTCTCTTTCCTCCACAGCCTTTACCATGTACAGTGCCCTTCACAGAGCTGGCACTCAATCAATCAAATCAAAAGAGTGTCACTCATTCTGCTTCTCCTTGAGTACCAAGAACCCAGAGCCAGAATTTCCACCTAGTTGCAGACACTCTTCCTTCTCTTTTTGATTTCTGATTTGACCTTTTTATCTTTTGTTAATTGGCTTCTTGTACATATCTTTAAAACATCTCCAGAGTTAGCAAAGGGCCTTGGCACGTAGCGTTAAAAAAAAATACTTGATGGGATAGCGGTTGAACAGGTCCAAAGAATAAACCGGCAGTGCGAGGAGGTGACTCCACCGGTCTAACCCTTTAACTATGTACCTTGCTCTAAGAGGCGAGAATGCCTACCTCAGGGCTAGGCTCAGGCATCACCAGAGCCTTCGGCCGCGGGCGGGGTTGGAGGCAGAGAGCGACGCGCGGGGCCCCGCCCTCCCCGGCCCCCGGCGGCGGGAGCAGAGCGCGCGGTGCGGCCTGGGCCTCCGAGCGCGCCGTAGCGGCAGGCCCGAGGAGGCGGGGCTCCGAGCCAACCCCGCCCCCTTCCCGGCTACGGCGTGGGGCTACGAACCTTCTGCCTCAGCGGCTCCTTCCCTCTTCCCTGGTGGCGGGTCATCATGGAACAGGAGCCGCGCACGCTGCCGCCCTCCCCTAACTGGTACTGCGCCCGATGCAGCGATGCGGTGCCCGGGGGCCTCTTCGGCTTCGCGGCGCGGACCTCTGTCTTCCTTGTCCGCGTGGGCCCGGGCGCGGGCGCGATCCCTGGGACGCCCCCATTTCGAGGTAATTCTCCTTCTCTGGGCCTCAGCCTTCCTGCACTTCTTGAGTTCCCTGGGGGCGCTGAGTGGGCGTCTCCAGCCACCCCTCTCTTTACAGGTGGGGAACTGAGGCTTGGGCAGGGAGAAAGGTCTGCTCACAGTCACTGAGCTGAGTCGCGTCCAGGTCTCCAAGATTGAGCTACACCACTCTGGGCGAGCGGTCCCGCCTCCCGGCGCTCTCACGTGGGACCGCTCGCTTTCTGAAAAGTTATCCTTGTCTAATTCCAGGCATTTATAACGTCTATGGCTGGCCTGCCTGCCTCCCCCACCCAGTGAGCTCGGGCCCCTGGGAGCCTTCCTGGGCTTGGGGGCTGCCTACATCTCCAGGCCTTAAGCAAGATCCTGCAAATATATTATACTCATTTCTGTAAGATAAGTGACTTGAGCCAGATGCTTTCCGGTTCCAAACTAGGTTTTGATTATGCCTTGGGATATGGCATGCCAGATACTTATTTTATTCCAAACGACCTCTGGCCAGATCTAAATAAGAATCACTTTTACATTGTTCATTTGAGCTGCTTCTCAGCCTGAGAACTGGGCTCATCAAGGGATGTCAGCAGCATTTTGCAGTTGGGAAGACAGGCTCAAGGAGATAAAATGACTTGTCTGAAGTACGTGGTGGAGCCAATACCAGCACTTGGGGTTTCTGATTGTGACTCCCTGGATATTTTTGTTATACAGTAGAGTAAGTGAGATCCCACTCATCATCTCAGGACAGTATGATTCTGCCAGAAATCTTAGGTAACGCTCTAACCTGGAGTCTGGTTTTGCTTGAAGTCATAGGGGAGTTGGTGGGACACACCGAAAGGGTCTCTGGCTTCACGTTTTCTCATCACCCGGGTCAATACAACCTCTGTGCCACCAGCTCTGACGATGGGACTGTGAAAATTTGGGATGTAGAGACAAAAACAGTTGTGACAGAACATGCACTGCATCAGGTACCATGGCTTACTGGTTTCTTAGACCGTTATTATCTATCTGTACTGAGGGTTCTTTTGCTTCAAGTATAGTTTTGCTAGCTCATCTGTGCAAGTAACTTTTATAATTGTGTTCATTAATTAGATAAGAAGTTCTGTATTGTAAGGTGCCTCAAAACTTTTTTGGAAGGAGATACGTATAAACCAGGTCAGCAAACTACACTGCTGCCTGCTTTTGCAAATTGTTTTACTGGAATACAGCCACAGTCATTCATTTAAGTATTGTCTACAATTTAAGTATTGGCTGCTTGCATGCTACGATGGCAGAGTTGAGTAGTTGCAACAGAGACAATGTGGCCCACAAAGTCTAAAATATTTACTATCTGGTTCTTTACATGAAAAAGACTCTTGATGTAAACTATAAATGAGTGAATGAAACATATTTCTAAACCAGTTGATTAATTGATATACCTGCCTTTTGAGATAATGTTGGAAAGGAGAAGACTCACTTAATCTTAGTAAGAACTTTGCATTAAGCTATTAAAGGAAGAAATTTTTTAAAATGGTTCTTTGATCCCCAGTAGCCTAAATTCTCCTATCATTTGGTTAATGTAGTCTTGCTCTACAAGTGGTACTAACAGTATTTATTAAATACCTATCATGTACCTAGTACTGTACAGGTTAAAAACTAAAAATTCAGCATTGACAAATGAGAAGCAAATGTATTTTTGTTTTGGTTTCAAGCATACAATATCAGCATTGCATTGGTCTCCTCGAGTAAAGGATTTAATAGTATCTGGAGATGAAAAAGGAGTAGTTTTCTGTTACTGGCTTAACAGAAATGACAGCCAGCACCTCTTTATAGAACCCAGGACAATTTTCTGTCTTACTTGCTCACCTCATCATGAAGACTTAGTAGCCATTGGGTAAGTACTGTACCCTCTGTATTGATAATTTTTGTTTATGATCATATTTCGCATTTGTTTTACCTTCTCCTGTCCTTTATTCCTCAGAGGAGACCATTTGAAGATTTTAACCACTCTCCCTGAGCCCTTGGTATCATTCATTCCTGTGACTTCCACACCTTTACTATCTCTCCTACTCTCTCTGTTTTTGTTTCCTTTGTTTCCATGGTACTGTACTTTCCTCATTCTTCATATCTGGTTTCTTTAGTCAACCTCCAAATGTGGGAAATACCCTCTTTCGCCTTTTTCTCCCTCTGTACTTGTCCATGGATATAACACTTACTCTTAGAGTGTCAAATGACTAAGCTCTGTCTCTCTGGTCCTCAGCTCTCCCTCTACATTGAGAAAGTGATCTGGCATTGGGGTCCGTCTCCTCATTGATCACCAAGGTTGTTTTACAGGAGCTGCCTGAGTAGGCATCTCCCTTTCCTTCACCACTCCATTTACTCCTCTCTCAAAGATGTCCATTCTCTGTAGTTTGAAGACTTGACATAAGCACTAGGTATATGGGAGTATTAAATGGAAGATAACATTTTCCTTTATGAAAGGGCTATATTTTTGTGCTGATGGAAATGAGGCAGATGAGGGAGAGCTTGTTGCAGGGATAAACAGTGATAAATATGAATACAGGAGTGATGTTGAGAAGTCATGAGGGGATTGGATCCAGATCACAAGTAGAAAGAAGAGCTGAGAATATGGAAATCGGTGCAGGTAAGTTTGTAGATCTGGTTGGAAGAGAATGGTGTTTCTGATGGCTTCTGATTTTCTCAGTGAGGTATAAGTCAGAGAGGTGAAGTCAAGTTCAGGGTGGGAATGGAACTGGATGCAGGAAGAAGGTATGAAAACAGTCATCTCAGAGAATAGGAAGATGAACTTCCTGAGGGAAGTGGTAGGTCCACTGGTGCATGTTGACTGCCAAGCTAAGGGTCATGGTCATGACTTTAAAGAAAACTACTCAAACTGACTAAGGAGATGGTTGGATTCAGCCAGGTTTGGGATTTTGTGGAGTAAATATACCTGAGAGAGAGGGGACAGAGGAGATAAGGGTGTTTTTAAAGGAGTGATTATAATGATGTATCAAGAAATCTGTGTTGCATGGGAGGAAGGATAGGAAGACAGGTGAGGGTAAATAATAGAAAATGGAAGGGGTCTGTGGATCGGTGGTCTCTGGGAACTGCGAGCATTGTTGCAGTGGGGGTACTAGAGAGGGGGAACAGAGAGGGTGGTGGGCAGGGGTCAGAGAAGGTTGAATCAAACTGACCTTGAAAGATGAGCAGGAATTCACAAGAGGAGAAGAGTCTTTGAAGTAGAGGGAACTGCACAAAGTCCATGTCTTCAAAGATTGATATATTCTATGATTTATTTTTTTTTGTGTGTGAGGAAGATTAGCCCTGAGCTAACATCTGTTGCCAATCTTCCTCTTTTTGCTAAGTAAGATTGGCCCTGAGCTAACATCTGTGCCCATCTTCCTCTATTTTATATATGCGGGATGCCTGCCATAGCATGGCTTGATTAGCAGTGTATAGGTCCGTGCCTGGGATCTGAACCTGTGAATCCTGGGCTGCCAAAGTGGAGCATGCAAACTTAACCACTACACCACCGGGCCTGCCCCTATGATTTCATTTTTTAATAAAGCTGTAATGGTAAAAAAATTTTAATGAAAGAAGAAAATAAAGAGACTGTAATGGTATTTTTCCCTGTAGAATTGTCTAGTATGTAGGAAATTGAAGTACATACACCCACTTTGGAGAGCAGTTTTGCACTTGGTAGTGAAGCAAAGATGTGCATATCCTACATCCTAGCAGTTCCATTACTAGACGTCAAACCTGAAATTGTCTTAGGTGTGTATGAGAACATTAATAGCGGCATTTTTTATATGTAATAGCAGGAAATGGAAGCCCTTCAAAAGAAAAATGAATAAGTGAACTTGTAGTATAGTCATACAGTGGAGTGCTATATAATAGTATAAATGACAGACCAGGAACTAGAGTTACGTGTGTCAACATGGATGACTCACAAACAGAATGAGTGAAAAAAGCAAGCTGCAGAAAAATTGACCACATGATACCATTTATATGAAGGTTTAAAATATACAAAATAATTCTGCATCTTATTTAAGAACATATCCAAAGAAAGGCTGGGAATGATATAACACAAAATTCACAAATAGCAATTTACCTCTGAGGAAGAGAAGGAAAGAGGTTTGATTGGGTGGGTTATACAGAGGACTTCAACTGTATTGGTAATTATTTTTTTCTGAAGCTTGGTGGTAGATACTTCTTTATGTGTCTGAAATAACTTCATCATTTTTTAAAAAGCTATTAGAATTTCTCAGTTTCTTCTGAATTCAAAAATGACAGCCTTAGAATATCCAGATCTAGAAGTTGGAGTTCTGCAGCTTTTGTTAAGTTCACAGTTAGGAAAGGAAGATCACTTGTAAAAAGGAGAGGTATTTTTAGTGTATTAGGACAAATTCATCTCTAATTAGAGGAATTGCTGGGCCCCTATAATAACTATTTTTCTGTAAGTTCCCTTTGAACATAAGTGTGCTTCACGGTTTGAACTCTGTGCCAGACAACACGCACAGTATTACTTAGTCCCAAGAGTTTGATCACAGGGGAGGGTTTTAAAAAAACCAGGAAGCACGAAATGAGCACTTTGGAAAAAGGACAAAACAATTGTTTCTTGCTCTCTTCCCTTCTCCCCTACCCTAAATATACTTAATTTTTAGAAATGCACAATGATAACTCCTAAGCCAAAATGTTAACTAGAGAGACTATTCTGTCTTCATTTTTCAGTAATATTTCTAACTCTTATTTTTTAGCTACAAGGATGGCATAGTGGTTATAACTGACATCAGTAAGAAAGGAGAAGTTATTCACAGGCTTCGAGGCCATGATGATGAGATCCACTCCATAGCCTGGTGTCCTCTGCCTGGTGAAGACTGTTTATCTATAAATCAAGAGGAAAATTCAGGTAGAGATGACTTAAGAGGGTTCAGTACTCTTTAGATCTAAAGAACAAAGAGGGTAGAATTGTATCATTTGAATTCTATTTAAAATTTTAGGTTTTACAGGTCAGATTTATGAAAGCAATAGCTAAGTTTCAGAACCCTTGCAAACTAGTTTTTTTTTGATAAGTGCGTGTTTAATGCAAATTAAAAACAAAATTACCATCTCTATCCTAGAAGAACCTGAAATTCCCAATGGGAAAGTTATAGCACAAACTCCAGTAACAAAAGGCTGCTACTTAGCCACTGGAAGCAAAGATCAGACTATTCGAATCTGGAGCTGCTCTAGAGGCCGAGGTAAGATTGATGTTTCACGTCTCTTTTATGATATAACCTATATTGATCTGATAGAAGTAGAAGCTTTTTTATTCTGTCTTGTTATCCTGAGAGTGTGTCATCTGTCAGAAAGCAGTTCTTTACTTTTCTATCCAGAAAGTTGCTTCTCATGATGTTTGAGGTGTGAATTCTAAGGAAGCAAACTAACAAACTTTTAAACCACAAACTGTATTGTGAACCGCTGGGACTTCATGCAGGTAGGTTCACTGTCTTGAGTGCCCATGGACCTTCTTTTATTCTGCAGGGGTGATGATTTTGAAATTGCCTTTTCTGAAGAGAAGAGGAGGGGGCATAGACCCAACTGTTAAAGAGCGCCTTTGGTTGACACTCCATTGGCCCAAGGATCAACCGACACAGCTGGTATCCAGCTGTTTTGGGTAAGTCTTTCTTTGGTCATGCTCTTTGGCGTATTTTGTTTTCCTCTCTAGCCTCAGGAGTTCTTAAGCTTCTCTTTCTAGACACAGAAGATAAAGAAATCATTGGCCGAGGCTTGTATTATGATGGGCCATTTGTAATGGAAAAATCATAGGACTAATACTTGTACTGTCTAATAACAGAGTTGTGAAAAGATCAAATAAGTATAACCTGGTGGTTAAGAGTGTGGACTCTGAAGTCAGGCAAAGCTGAATTTCAGAATCAGTCTGTTACTTACCTGCTATGTGTTCATGAGCAAGACCCCTCACTTTCCGAGCTTCAATTAGTTCACCTGTAAAAAATGGAGGTTATAGTATTTCCTATCTCTTAGGAGGATTATAGCTATTCATTAAACAAAATTTATTGGGCACCAGTTTCTAGTTGCTTGAGATAATAAGGGAATTTAACAGACAAGGTCCCTGCTTTTAAATGAGGTGATACAGGTAAACATATAAAAATATAAAAAATATAAACATATAAAAATGTCAGTGATGGCTCTACTCCTCCCACTGCCCCAAAAAAGAGATATTATATCATAAAGCCTTTGGGGCTATGCAAATTATGGTGGCATTTTATAATTAAAGCTGTTAGGGAAATGTGTTCAAAAGGTAGTCCAGCACACTCACATGGTTCAAAAAGAATGACAGTGTATAACAAAGTACCCTTCCCACCTCTGTCTTCTCCAGCGTCTTGGTTCCTGTCCCCATTGGCACTGACTCCTCATTTTTGTGTTTGTTCTTCCAGAGATATGTGTGCATATTTCAGAATGTGCAGTTTTTCTCTCCTTAAAGGAACAATTAACAAATTACTTTGCAACTGAGGGCCCACACTCTCTGGCCCAAAATCACTTGTTTTCAGATTGCTTGTGAAAGAAAACTAATGCTTGTTTTTCCTTCACAGAGGTGAACTGCTGCTGTGGGATCTCACTCAGTCTTGGAGACGGAAATATACCCTCTTTAGTGCTTCATCAGAAGGGCAAAATCATTCAAGAATTGTGTTTAATTTATGTCCTTTACAAACTGAGGATGACAAACAGCTGCTGCTTTCCACATCAATGGATAGAGACGTAAGAACTGCTTATTTTGCCTTCAGCATGGTAGAGCAGTGATCTATGACTTGCATGGGATTAGAGCACTTTTTCAAACTGTCAATTGGTTCTCACACCCCACCTTGCTTACACCCCACCTGGCCCCTGGTTCCAATTTCAGTCATTGTTATGGATCAGCACCAAATACATTAGCAGCAGAGAGGTAGGGTAAAGGTGAGGAACCACCAAGATGCCTTTTTGTTAAAGCAGATCTGATACAGAAGAGCAGATGTATCGGGGAAGGATGTGTGAGATCATCATGCATTGCCTTTAAAATATCCTTGTCTTTAGTTTAGGTAGCTGAATCATCTGCTCACCGAATCATCTGCTCTTGGTGAAATCTCTCCAGGAGAGAATTGGCTGTATTTAAGAGTCTGTGATCTTACTGTTTTGTGATTGATCTAGGCTTATTTGTTGGAGTTTGTTTACTCCCAAGCCCCTCTGTTAAACAAGTGACAGTTAAGAACGTAGCACTCCTCGTCCCCTGGGTATGATATTTTGCTTTTTGAGATAGCAACTCTGATTTTTCCACTGTCCTGAAGCCAAATTCATCCTTATTAAGAGTTTGCCAAGTGAGGAGATTACCAGTGCTGTAATACAATAGAGTTGTAAGGCTGCTGAACCTGAAAAATGAGAAGCCTGGGCTCTGGTTTATTAATTGTGTGACCCTGAGTTCACTTGACATCCCTGGAAATAAATGTATTCTAAGGTCCCTTTGAGCTCTACAATTTGTTACTGATTTTTTTTCCTAAGATGCTTTTTCCATTTCCTACTGGAATCGTTCGATTATGTTATCCTTACCCACTCTCTGAGCCCGTCCTATTTGAAATGTTGATTCTTTTTCCTGTTTCTCTGATCTTTTTTATATTCAGGCCCTAACCCTTAATCTTTTCAGATAAAATGTTGGGACATGGCCACCCTGGAGTGCTGCTGGACCCTGCCTTCCCTTGGGGGGTTTGCCTACAGTCTGGCTTTCTCTCCTGTGGACACGGGCTCTTTGGCCATAGGTGTTGGGGATGGCATGATCCGCGTATGGAATACACTCTCCATAAAGAACAACTATGATGTGAAAAATTTTTGGCAGGGTGTCAAGTCCAAGGTTACAGCGGTAAGGATGCTTTGAGCTTGCTGTGAACTTTTTTTCAAATGAGTAATTGTCTTTTAGAGAATATGTGTTCACTTAAATGAACTCTATTGGCAATCAGAGGCTGTTCAAGGGTATTTCCAATAAAGTTTGAAACTAGGAAAGCAGAAGGACCCTCTCTAACCAAACCCATTATCTCCAAATTCAGAATTTAAAATTAAGGCTTTGTTCAAGTCACCATGTTCTCTAATGGTAAGAAATTAGAAATAACCTGGACGTGCATTCATAGAGGATATAATAAGTTATAACCACATGTTGAAATGTATCAGACTATTAAAAATGATAACGTAGATCTTTCTTTGATGTGGAGAGATGTTAATGATTTGTGGAAAATGCAAATTACAAGAGAGAATACAGATTGCAAAACAATATGTATAATTTTTAAATTTTTCTCCAAAGTGATACTTCTGTTGTGGCTATTTAGTCTAAAAACAATAAATGTTTGTGGTTTAAAAAGAAAACCAAACGGTACAAAATGTAGAAAGCAAAAAGATTTTCCTACTCCACCCTGCACTCAGTTCTCCCACTTGCATAATCCAGAGAACCACTGTTGACAGTCTGTGATGTATCTTTCCAAATTTTTTAAATTATTAATAGAATCATATCTTCTAAATTGTTCAGGAATCTTTTATTCCCACTCAACAGTGTATCTTGCACATCATTTAAATGTTTGAACCTACTTTTGTTTTTTTTAATTGTATATACTTTAAGTTTATTCACAAAAAATGCCTGGAAAAATACAAAATTGGCAGTGGAGTGTTTTAGATGATGAGATTACAGGTGACTTTTACTTTGTTTTTAATACTTCTTTGTTTCTCTCTTTTAAATAATGAGAATTTGTTATTTTAAAATTAGAAGACACCAAGAGCAAGAAAGTTTTCCATTTGAATGCTTGAAGGATAACCTAAGGATTCCCTTAATAGTGCGTCCCTTTCCTCATATTTTTTGTAGCTGTGCTGGCACCCAACCAAGGAAGGCTGCTTAGCTTTTGGAACTGATGATGGAAAAGTGGGATTGTATGACACCTACTCCAACAAGTAAGAAATAAATGATTCTTATTTAGCCCATTGACCAAAAGGTCAGTGACGGAGTTGGTTGTGAGTTCATAAGCCTGGATGTACATCACAATTGGCCTGGGAAGCATCTTTAATATTCTGGCTCTGAGACTGAGGCTTACAACTTGGAATTTTATTAAAAAAAATTTTTTTTAGGTGATGGTAGTTCAGCCCATCTGACCTGTGGGAACCACTAAAACAAACCATTTGCTTTTGTTTTCCTCAACTGTTTTTTACGAAAGTTGTCAGGCATCCATGACTGTTGAAAGCCTGGTACAAAGAACATCTCTGTACCTTCCATCTTGATTCACCAGTTGTTAACATTTTGCCATACATGCTTTAATCTGTGTGTACTTAAGAAAATTAACAGTAATTCCATAATATGATCTAATATCCAGTCCATATACAGATTTCCTCAGTTGAGCCAAAAATATTTTTCCTAGCAATTTTTTTTCCAATTGTTTTCAATTAGGGTTCACACATTGCATTTCGTTATGTCTCTGTCGTCTCTGTTATTCTAGAATAGTGCCCCTACTTCCTTCCATAACGTTGCCTTTTCAATTTGTAGGTTCCGGATAAGTTGTTTTGTATAATAATCCACATTTTGGACTTATCTAGTTATTTCTTTCTGGTGACTTCTAATTCATTTCACTATTCCCTGTATTTCCCATAAACTGGAAGTTAAGTCTAGAGCTGTACTGTCCGTTAGAGTAGTCTTTAGCCACAGGGGACTACTGAGATGTGCTGTCAGTGTAAAATACACTCCAGAGTGCAAAGACTTAGTCCCAAAAAAAGAATGTAAAATATCTCAATAATTGTTTTATTTTGATTATATTTTAGAACGTAAGACTTTTTATTACTGAGCTAAATAAAATACATTATTAAAATTGAATTTCACTAGTTTCTTCTACTTCTGTTAATGTGGCCAGTAGAAAGCTTTAAGTTGCATATGTGGCTCGTATTTATGGCTCACATTATAATTCAGTTGGACACAGCTATTTTAGCTTGATTAGATTCCAGATCTGTGCTGGTCACTGTTGGTAGCCACCTGTGGCTATTTGTAGTTAATGAATTAAAATTAAATAAAATTAAAAATTCAGTTCCTCCGTCGCATGAGCCACATTTCAAGTGCATAAGGGCCATCTCCAGTGGCTAAGGGCTGCCTTATTGGACACCAGTGTTCTAGACCAGGGCTTGGAATGCTATGGCCCATGAGAATGGGCCATAAGAATGCTTTTATCTTTTTAAATAATTGAAAAAGAAATCAAAAGAATACTTCGTGACAAGAAAATTAAATAAAATTCAGCTTTTAGTGTTCATAAATAAAGTTTTATTGGAACCCAGCCACACGCATTTGTTTACATCTTGTCTGAGGCTGCTTTCATACGAGAGCAGAATGGAGTGGTTGTGACGGGAAACCACATGGCTCACAAAGCCTGAAATCTTTACTTTCTGGCCCTTTTCGGGATAAGTTGCCTATCCCTATTTTAGATCGTTCACTTCTAAGTGAGAGTCATTTATTATACTGCAGAGCTAACTTTTTATATGCGATTCCTTAAGTACTTATGTATAATCTACATGCAGTTAACTTTTTTCTCCATTTTTAATTCTCAAAAAAAAAAGACTACACTATTTCAAAGAGGTATTTAAGAAAATAAAGTTATATGTTAATTTAAATAGCTGTGTCATCACAAAATTGCTGACTAATTCTATTAAATTAATATCTTCTGGTTATTATAAGCTGAATATTCAAACTAACACCAGAAAAGGTGTGCAGTAGAAGGAAGGGTGTTGCTGGAGATACGTTGTTAGGCATTCAGCCAGTGCTGCTTCTTCTGTTTCTTTTAGGCAAAGAAGTTTTGGTTTACTGTCTAGAATGATAATGATAAATGTGTCAGATACATGGAAGTAAATAAGTCAATAGCCAGTTCTGTCTTAGGTTCTGGAATCCTTACATTCTAAAACCATACAAAGAACGTAGTATACATTAAAGGGAATAGCCACACTGCCCTTTACTGACACATCATCACATATCATTAATCACCACAATAGCCTTAAAAAAATAGCCTTAAGAGCAAGGTTTCTTTAACAAGACAATCAAAACTTTAAAATCTCTCTACTCTAAAATCTTGCCTTAGTTTAAGAATGTGATGTAAATGACAGGGTAAGCCTAAAATGACTTCTAATCTTTTACTTGAATATGAGGTGGCTATCTTTGCATTGTGATAATATACGCTTAGCAGTAACCTTAGTTCTGGGCTGAACAGTTTGCATTTTCTCTCTTATCCTCTTTTTCTCTAGTTGTGATAGCCTTTGCATTGCTATAAAACTGCACTAATATTAGAATATTTGACATTTAAGTGAAGTGGGCAACTCAGGGAGAGATGGGGAAAATGATCCCAAATTGACCAGATGAGTTGCTGGGGGGGGGGGGGGAATAACATTTTTTTCTGCGTACAGTATGTTTGGGACTTAGTCATTTTGTTACTAGATATCATTACATGGTATGTTATTTAAGTGTTTGCTTCTTTATAATCAGCTATTTGGAGGAGAGTACTGTTAAATTGTTTTTCTCTGATATAGTAACTAAGTTTATTATAGGGACCTTTTAGAAAAAGATGGTCTGTTTTCCACTATGCTTTTTTGTTTAAATCTTTGTTTGTAATACCCTTTCCCCCAAGACCTCCACAGATTTCTAGCACATATCATAAGAAGACTGTGTACACTTTAGCCTGGGGGCCACCAGTACCTCCCTTGTCACTCGGTAAGTGTCTGAACCATTCTCTAACAAACGTGAGAGAATTCTCTTTCTTTCAGTTTAATCCTAGGATATTCAAGCTGGAAAGAGTCATGAATATTCTAGAGAAGTGACTGCTTATGCGGGCTGCTAAGCTCCCAGGGGTCCATGAGGGCAGTCATGGTGGGTGATAAGTCAGAAACTATTCACCCGTAATAAGCCTCCCCAAACTCTAACTAAAGCATTATGTGGTCTCTTTGAGCTGAATTTTCTCATCATGCATGTAGTTATCTCATGCTGAGTCCTGATACCCAGTCGAATGATTTTCACTAAAATTCGATATCACTTTTTAATTTTATCAGAATTAGAATGTTATTTCATTGTATTAATGGAGTAATCATCATCTGTTTTCACCTACAGTTAAAGCAAACTTAGAATTTCTTGATCTCTTCTTGCCTTTAATTGTATTCTAACCCTTTCCCTCTTCTAGTCCCTCAGCCTTGTCTTTCTTTTTCTTATTCCTAAAGTGATAGGTCTTTCAGAATATCTTTTAAAATGAGTGTGTTCAGCAAAGTCTTTGGTAAACTTTCCTTAACCATCTATAATGAATGAAACATCTGTAAATTTCCATAGTAATTGCATTACATGGAGAGGATAGTGTAAGTCGTCAGAACTCAAGCAGCATTGCTATTGTAGTTCATTCATTCATTCAACATTGTTTACTGGATCCTTGATTTGTTCCACACATAGTTCTAGCAGTGGTGAAAATAAAACTTGCCCTTAGAGAAACACACCAGAACCACTATTTGCTTCTTAAAAACCAACAAGAGGATTACTGTTATACTAAAGAAAGCAAGAGGACAGCTCCTTATACTTAGTCATAGGAAGTCCATATATTTAAATACCCAAAGAGTAGAGTACATATTTCTAGAAGAAAAAGTAAATTCTCAGCGACATTGAGAACATGTTTTCTGATCTCAGCTTTGGCACCCCTACTATTTTGAATGGCAGAAGAACGTTTGAGACAAATATGTTGCGTTATAAATATTAATGTAGAGTTAGTATACCTTTTTTACTTCTGGTCCCAACAACTGTGTTCAGATGCAAAGAATGGTGACTTATTTCAGTGTATTAATATAATCTTTTAAAACAACTCATAGTATGATATGTTTGTACTATAGCAACAAATAGTTAAGCTGGTGAAGTGCGAAACCGATAAGCTGTCTCTTCTTATCTCATATAGGAGGAGAAGGAGACAGACCTTCTCTCACTCTGTACAGCTGTGGAGGGGAAGGGATTGTCTTACAGCATAACCCCTGGAAGCTTAGTGGAGAGGCCTTTGACATCAACAAACTCATCAGGGACACCAATTCAATCAAAGTAAGTTCTTATGGTCTAAAGTCTTCTCTTGATCTGTACATCTTCTTGGTTTCCCATCTCGCATAATCAATGCCACTATCAAGGATATCAAGAGATATCCTTGATGCTCAGTCAGATTTCTTAGATGTTCTTAAAGGGCTCAGTGAATTTGTGAGTTATAACATATCTTAGAAGTCTTTATCCTTGAGTAAAGCAAGGTACTTAACCAAAAAAAAAAAATGTTTGGTCTCAATTGCAATGGTGATTTATTATAAACTTTCAGATCTTGGATATAAAACATCGTTTTCAGGCCAGCCACTTCCTTCAGAGTGAGGCCTTGGTAAAAATAACTATATAATGGTGTCCAAGTACAGCTGCAAAGTATTTTGGTCACAACAGATTGTCATTTTGTTTTTAATTTTTTTTGTGAAATAATTACAGATTTACACAAAAGCTCCAAAAATAATACAAACAATTCCCTTATATCCTTGACCCAGATTCCCACATTTAATCACATTTGTTTTACCATTCTATCAATATATCTGTATGCTGGAACTGTCTGTTTTTTTTGTGTGTGTGAGAAGATCAGCCCTGTGCTAACATCTGCCAATCCTCCTCTTTTTTTGCTGAGGAAGACTGGTCCTGGACTAACATCCGTGCCCATCTTCCTCCACTTTATATGGGATGCCGCCACAGCATGGCTTGGCAAGCAGTGCGTCGGTGCACGCCCGGAATCCAAACCAGCGAACCCCGGGCTGCCACAGCAGAGCGTGCGCACTTAACCGCTTGTGCCACCAGGCCGGCCCCTGGAACTGTCTTTTGAAGTGAAACCATAAATGTTGAGATTTCCTTACTCTTTCAAATGAGCATTTTTTTATTGTTGCTCGTTATTTTTATATGGGTAGCATAAAAATAACATTTAATCGTAAGTTGAATTATTTTTATTGACTATATTCCTTCATATATTATCTGAACATTACATTCAGCAATGAATAAAAGAGACAAAATTCCTTTTCCTAATGAGTTTTTAGTTTTGTGGCAGTTGAATATATGGATCAGAAACTCATACAAGGAGTTTGGGCTGGAAATAGAAATTTGGAATCCCGTCACATAAATGGCAGCTGAAGAAGCTGTGGGCATGTATGAGGTGTAAAGAAAGAAGTAAGAAAAGAAGGCCCAGGTGGCCTTGGGGAACACCAACATATGGAGTTCGGAAAAAAGTGATTCTGGAAAAGAACCAAGGGATAGGAAGAAAACAAGGGCAGTGTGTATGGCTTTGTTAAGGAGACCATGACCCTCATGTCAAAGCCAGTGGACATATTCCGTTCTTTATTGTGGGATAAAAATCATTTTAATAAAGTTCATTTCACAAGGTGTTAGACATGGTAGATATTTAGTATTTACTGGTCTCTTTTTCGTCCCCATTAGGAAATTATAATTAGAATACTTGCTCTTAGTAACTCCTTGGCTAATTATGTAGATTATTTACAAGAATGGCTGTTGTATAATTAGAACATTTTTAAACTCCAGGGATTTTTTTTTCTCACGCTGTCATCACTGATTTGTGAGTATATGGAAAGAACAATGTTTTTAGTCAAGATTGGTTTGTTTTGCTTTCTAGTACAAATTGCCTGTACACACAGAGATCAGCTGGAAAGCAGATGGCAAAAGCATGGCTCTTGGCAATGAAGATGGGTATGTGTTTGTTTCTTTAAAAAAAAACAACTTTGTAATTGCACATATATTTGATCACAAGCTGGCTAATGCCATCTGTAATGTTAGTTGGGGAAGCCCAGTTGTATCTGATATTCTGATTTACCTTTGATATCCTTGAATGATCTAGGAGCTCTCTGCATCTTTGAGAACTGCAAAATAAGTTGGATATTTTCAGCCCATAGACTGTTTGCCTACTCTGTGTTTTGACTATTTTACGCTTCACAAAACGCTCATCTTCTGCATTGAACTGCCTAAATCTCCCTTCCTTTTTTTTTAAAGTCAGTCCAGGCAGAAATGCTTTTTAGGCCTCACCATGCCCTTTCCAATGTTGATTATAGTAACATAGTCCTAATTTAGCCATTTGTTCGTCACTTGTTCTACTTTCTCTCTAGCACTATTTATTACAAGAGCCTGATAAACACAACTTTCCAGAGATTGTTGGGATTTTTTAAAGCTGAATATACTTGTTGGAGAGAACAACGTTTTGTACCTAGTTCTTTGTAAGAGAGTGACCTTTGCAGTGATAAGTAGAGTTCTTCTATTCTGTTTCACCTTTCCTTGACTGATGGAATGAGGAGATATGTATTTGCATTGGACCATAATTTGATCATCCATCTTTCTTGGTGTGTTTCTTATTCCAGGTCGATAGAAATATTTCAGGTTCCCAACTTGAAACTGATCTGCACCATTCAGCAGCATCACAAGCTTGTGAATACCATTAGTTGGCACCATGAGCATGGCAGCCAGCCAGAGCTGAGCTATCTGATGGCCTCTGGGTCCAACAACGCCGTCATTTATGTGCACAACCTGAAGACTGTCATAGGTAACTTTGGTTTCTTCCACACTGAGGGTGATATCATGTGTTCAGCTACTTTCCATTCCAGTCTTTGTACCTCTTTACTTTCTTTTTAGTATTAAAATAAATGTTGTTTTTTTTTCTGCTTTCAAAACTAATACATTCATCTTATTTAAAATATCCTTTCAAACATCACAAAAATGTTAACTGAGAACATGAAGTTCCTCCCGTAATCCCATCCCTCATAATAACAGTGTTATCAGTTTGCTGCATGTTTTCTCCAGATTTTTAAAGTATTTATTAACCTACATATGTGTATGTATGTATGAGTTTGCACTTCTATATACTTGTGTGAGAGAATCTTCTGTACTTAGCTAAAAAGAAATCACCATATATATAAATACTATTTGCAATTTTTCTTCTCTAAATTTACAATATATATCTTGGACATAATTTTATGTCAGTACATAAAGATCTGTCTTACTGCTATTAACAGATCTGTTCATTCCGTTATATGGACATACATACCATATTTATCCATTCCCTTCTTGATATTTAAATTAATTTAAATACCAGTTTTTACAATTTAAGTAGTATTAGAGTGAACGCCCTTGTATGTATATCTTCATGAAGCTGAATAAGGACTTTTCTTACATAAAATTTCTGGAAGTGGAATTGCTAGGTGAAGGGATGTGGACATTAAAAATGTATAGTTATGGGCCGCCCGGTGGCGCAGCGGTTAAGTGCACGCGCTCCGCTGTGGTGGCCCGAGGTTCGCAGGTTCGGATCTCTGGCGCGCACCAACGCACTGCTTGGCAGGCCGTGCTGTGGCGGCGTCCCATATAAAGTAGAGGAAGATGGGCACGGATGTTAGCTCAGGGCCAGTCTTCCTCAGCAAAAAGAGAAGGATTGTCATGGATGTTAGCTCAGGGCTGATCTTCCTCACAAAAAAAAAAAAATGTATAGTTAATTCTAGCTATTGCTAAGTGGCTCTCTGAAAAGACTGCCAGTTTATATTCCCTCCCGCAGTGTTTGAGTATTTTACACACACAACACCCACCCCATTCCCATGTTTGATTGCATCTAATTCTCACATAGGTTTTGTTATCCTCATTTTCCTGATGATTAAATTGAGGCCCAGAGAGGTTACTAATTTCCTTAAATCTCACAGCTAGTGTATGATAGAGCCTAGATTCAAGCCCACACTGTCTCACTGCAGAACCTGCATGTGTTCTGGTAAGTACTGTACCCTTCCTGGTAGGTTCATCTTTTTCATATGTGTATGACTTATTCCATAGAGTCTTAAACTTCTTTGAACGCCCTTCAGCACCGAGAAGAACCACAGTAAGTGGTCAGAAGAGCCATTTTTTTTTAATATAAAGGAAGCAGATTGCTTTTTTCCTAATATGAAGGAATTATAATCTGACACTAAGCTGGCTCCAGAGTGCTGCAATGTGTGTGCTGTCAGCCATAGTGAAAATAGCTGACATTTTTAATTTCTCTAGACCTAGTTTCCAGTGGTTTGCTTAGAATCCTTATTTGTAACAAACAAAAAAATTGATTCTAGCAATGGCTCTCCCAAGTTAAAAGCAATATGGAAAAAGTATTAAAATGTAGACATCTTTCTAATAAAAATAGTAGGCAGTGTGTGACTAATGAGCATGTGTTAGAAAGCTTATCCTGGTCCTTATTATTATTGGGATTCCAAATTAAACATCCACTTTGGCAAAGGGCATTAACTTAATTCTTAATAGCAATGCAGATCTTCATCTCTCATGACACTACCATCCTAGTTTGTTTGAATCAATTTCATTTTATTTTTACCTTCTTATTTTTAAATAACTCAGATTTAGAAGCAAGTTGCGAGAATAGTACAAAGAACGCCCATATACTTTTTCACAGATTCAACAGCTTTTAACATTTTGTCACATTTGCTTTGTGTGTGTGTGTATACATATTTTTTCCAAACTGTTTGTATTGCATGCATCATGCCGCCATATCCCTTAATATTTGTGTATTTTAAAGAATCATGATGTTCCCTTACATAACCACGTTTCCATTATCAACTTCAGTTAATTTAACAATATGTAATTATTTAGTCCACCATCCATATTCTAGTTGTGTCAGTTGATCCTATAATGTCCTTTACATCTGGAACAGTTTCTCAGCCTTTTTTTTTTAATCTTACATGATGTTTTTGAAGAATACTGGCCAGTTGTTTTGTAGATGTCCCCTCAATTTGGGTTGGTCTGGTGTTTTCTCATGATTAGATTCAGATGACACATTTCTAGCTAGATTGAAATGTGCCAACCCAAAATCATGTGTAAGTGATGATATGTCCTCCTTGTTATCACATCCAGAGGTATGATTTTCATTTTGATGGCTTTTAGAAAGAAAGAATGATAGCTAACACTTCTTGCAGTAAGCCCATGTTCCAGGCACTGTGGGTGTGCCACACTCTTAATCACTACACAGTATTGCCTGCTGAAAATCACCTAGATGGCAGTCTTGACTCTTGCCATGTTAACACCCTCCTCTGTGTCCTTTTTTTGTTGTTATTGGTAGAAATGACATCTTGCCCTTGTCTTTTAGAGAGCAATCCTGAATCTCCAGTGACCATTACAGAACCCTACCGGACACTCTCAGGGCACACAGCCAAGATTACCAGTCTGGTGTGGAGCCCACATCATGATGGAAGGCTGGTGTCTGCTTCCTACGATGGAACAGCTCAGGTACTATTGTGTCCTTGATTCTGTGGGCTCTTCACTACGTCCTCCAAGTTAAACTCTTTGCTCTTTTTCCCCAGTTGTGTATGTTTTCTTTCCTTCACCATGGTCTTCTAAAGAATGGGATTTTCTGAGCTCTAGAAGACATTTTAGTTTTATTCCACATATCTGGGGCCTTGGCAGGCTAAGATTGGGGTTTTTTTACTTAAATGAAAGGGAAAGTTTGATAGGAACTAGCTAAATTCTAATATATTTTTTAAGATTTTATTCTGACTTATTGTCAGTATGATGGACTAAATTGATGTGAAAAGTACTCACTCCTGTTCAAACACAGAAATGGTGGCTATATATCATGAAAAGAATTTTTAATAATAAATTGGTAAGTCAGAAATTTCCAAGTTCTAAAAAATAAAGATGAGATGCCAAGCCAGAGCTATGAGATAGGAGTTTCAGATATCAGAACCAGAACAGAACTCAGGAAATGGGAATCTGACGTCTGTGATGGATGTCTGTCTCAGTGTTGAGCTGTAACTGAGCAGTCTGCATTAAGCTGAGAGCTATGAAGGGCTGCCTTCTGTGAAACGGAGGCTGCAGTAATTCAAGAAACAGCAAAGAAATTGATCATTTGCCCAGGGACCCAAGGACAAAAGAATCACCTGTGAGAAATTAGAACCCTAAGCATGCACCATACATGCAGTGTGGGCTCTGAATTAGAATTCTCTTCATGACATCAGAAGCCCCAGCCCAAAAAATAACATACAGGGGCCGGCCCTGTGGCCGACTCGTTAAAGTCCTGTGCGCTCCGCTTCAGCGGCCAGGGCTCGCAGGTTCAGATCCCGGGCGCAGACCTCCCCTCATCAGCCACGCTGTGGAGGCAACCCACATACAAAATAGAGGAAGATTGGCACAGATGTTATCTCAGGGCTAATCTTTCTCAAGCAAAAAGAAACAAAAAGAGGAAGATTGGCAACGGACGTGAGCTCATAGAGAATCTTCCTCACTTAAAATAAAATAAAAAATAACATACAGGAGCCAGCCCAGTAGTCTAGTGGTTAAGTTCCCATGCTCCCCTTGGGCGGTCCAGGGTTCCCAGGTTTGGATACCAGGCACAGACCTTCGCGCTGCTTATCAAGCCATGCTGTGGCAGGCATCCCACATATAAAGTAGAGGAAGATGGGCATGGATGTCAGCCCAGGGCCAATCTTCCTCAGCGAAAAAAGCAGGATTGGCAACAGATGTTAGCTCAGGGCTAATCTTCCTCACCAAAAAAAAATAAATAAATAACATACAGTACTGGTTCAGGACAGTGAAATCCACAGGGCAGCATTAGAAGCTCACTCAAAATTATCCCCATAAGAATGCCTCTACATCCCATAACACATAAGCCTCCCCCACAGGAAATAGCACTCTCTGAAATTGAACTCCTCAGAGAAAATCAGAAATCACAAGAGGAACTAAGAGTACACAGATTAAAAAAAAATTTTTTTTAAACTTATACGTCCAATACAATAGAATACAGTCATGCGTTGCTTAATTACAGGGCTGCATTCTGAGAAATGTGTCATTAGGCAATTCTGTCATTGTGCAAACATCATAGGGTGCACTTACACAAATCGAGATGGTGTAGCCTACTACACACCTAGGCTATATGGTACTAATCTTATGGGATCACCGTCGTATGTGCAGTCTGTCCTTTACCAAAATGTCATTATGCAGCTCCTGAACTGTAACTAGCAATTTGTCTATTCTGTCATGTGACTTTTGGTTTTAGGTGTGGGATACTCTCCAGGAAGAGCCTCTGTGCAATTTCCGAGGACACCGGGGTCGACTGCTTTGTGTGGCCTGGTCACCATTGGATCCAGACTGCATCTACTCAGGGGCAGATGACTTCTGTGTGTATAAATGGCTCACTTCCATGCAAGAACATTCCCGGCCTCCGCAAGGTCAGGCAGAACTTGGAGCCCATAAATGCTTGCCTAAGTCCCTTTCTCCGTTCCACAGTAATTGCATTGATCAGGGTCAAGCAAGGAAGATATTCATGCATGGTGGCAGTGACAGTATGGTGGGGTTTGGAGCCTAAGCAAGGACGGGGGAGGCCTCAGGACAACACCCAAGTAGTAAACGAGTATACCTAGCACCCAGGTTTCTAAGTATCATTCTCCATTAAAAGGGACCAACCAGGGCTTCTTAGAGAAATGGCTAATTCCAGATTGGGACAGAAAAAATATAAGATTAGCATGGAACATCATCTTATGCCACAAAGAAAGAAAGTGATCAAAGAAGTGAGATAGATCAAAAGGACAAAGAAGCTAGCTTGTGGGGGCTCCCACTAACCAAATCTGAGACAATCTGAACTAGAAAATAATTAACAGGAGAATTCCACTTCTGGCTATGAAAGATGAACTGGTACCAGACTTGCCCACCTGGCAAAAACAACTAGAAAACTAAACAATATATTAAACAACTAGAAATGTACCCAAAGAAATGAAATGATATATCCACATAAAGACTTGTAAAAGAATGCTGATAGCAGCTTTGTCTCTATCCCCATAAACTGGAAAGAACCCAGATGTCCATCAGCTAGTAAATAAACTGCTATATCCCTACAGTGGAATTCTACTCCACGATATAAAGAAACTAACTACTGATAAACACAACAAGATGGATGAATCTCAAAAAACATTATGCTGAGCAAAAAGACCACATACAGTATGAAATATATGTATTGTATATAATATGAAATTCTAAAACAAGCAAAACTAAAACTATAGTGACAGCTGGTTGCCTGGGGCTCAGGAAGGGGGTGCATCTTGCTACAAAGAGACGTGAGGGAACGTTTTGCGATAATGGAAGTATATTTTATTTGTGACTCCTTACATGACTATACATTTGTCAAAACTCTCAAAGTATTAAAAAGTGGATATATTTTATTGTATTAAATTATACCTCAAAGGTGACTTAAAAGCAAAGGATAAAAACTTTAAAACTGGAAAAGTAAATAAGTAACCATAATGGATTAAAACATAAAATAGGAATCCATGAGTCCATACTGATAAAATAAATGAATGTCTAAATAAATGGGGAGAAACAAAAGCTCTTCTTTACAGTAGAATGCCAACTAATAAATGTAGAATGAATGGTGGAATTAGAAAATTGCCAATCATCATAGTAGCAATCTTTAGTCAAGAAACATCAATGGATACTAAAACTAGTGGATATGTATACTTATTAATTACGAAGGGAAAACAGTTTTTCAGGGAGAAACCTGCAAGACACCCCTTAATCAAATTATCAAAGTAAACAACCAAATCCTGAAATAAATGGAAATAATGTGCTACGTCGTAGGTTGCACCGACATGAACACAGCGTCGCTTCTGTGTGTTCCAGCCAAAAAATGCACAACCTAGATCTAATCATGAAAAACATCAGGCAAACCCAAATTGAGGGAAATTCGACAAAATAACTGTCTGTAATCTTTAAAAAGTTTCAAATCATGAAAATCAAGGGAAAGCGGAGCCTGTTCCAAGCTGAAGGACACGAGAGAGACCTCACCAGCAAGGCTGTTGTATAATCCTGGATTGGTTCCTTTTGCTGTTCCACACATTCTTAGTACACTTGGCAGAGCTTGAATGAAGTGTGTGGAGTAAACGGTAGTAACGTATCGATGTTAATTTTCTGGTTTTAGGTTGTGCTGTGGTGATATAGGAGAATGTTCTTGTTTGTAGGATATACACTAAATTATTCAGGGGTAATTTGGGCATCGTATTTATGATTTAGTAAAATCCCAAAAGGGTTTGGTTTGGTTTGGTTAACATTTTGATAATATAACTCTAAAAATTCATTGGGAAGGAAAGGAAAGGGTAAGAATGCTATCAAAAAGAAGAGTAATAAGGTTTTGGATATTATCTCCTAAAGTGCTTTTAACCAAGAATATATATTTTAGTTTATCCTTTTCTTAATTGCAATTCCTGTAGGTAAGAAAAGTATTGAATTAGAGAAAAAAAGGCTCTCTCAACCTAAACCGAAGCCCAAAAAGAAGAAAAAGCCCACCTCGAGAGTGCCCGTAAAGCAGGAATTATGTGACGGGAATGAAGAGGAGAGCGTAAGGGAGAGCTCAGGACCTGTTGAGAATGGCGTGTCTGACCAGGAGGTTGAGGAGGAAGCCCAGGAGCCAGAGTTACCGTGTGGGGTCACCTCAGTGGGTATGTGGTTGAATGTCATGTTTCACTTACTCTCTAGGACTTCATAGTCATGACCAGGAAACTAAGCCAGGTCCTTATTCTCTGCCTCTGACCTGTTTTCCCAATGCCTTAACTTAGGTTGTATCTTTGATGCCCTTAGAAACTGCATCTTTAGAAAGATTTTTGCAAGCCTCTAAAATACTTGAAACACCTTTAAAGTGTTAAAGGGGATCTAGTGGATGACTGGGATGGAGATAGTGAAGTCCTTTAGAGAAGACTTCCTGCCAGCTTGGGCAGGGAAAGACTATGGGATAGATATACAGAGGATAGATATACATAGACACTTATATGGGAAAGTTTTAACAATATGATGTCATCAGCCTGGTTTATGAAAGAAGCTGCTGTCCCTTGCCAAGGTCTGACTTAGAAGCCACCACCAATCTGCAAACTTGCAGGTTCTCACCCTTCCTTGAGTTTGTGCCTGGTTTTTTTTCTGGAAAAAATGTATGAATGGTGATTAGGTTCTTCAGGTCTGGTAAGCCATAGTGGCAGTTCTAAGATTTCTCACAAAACAGTTTTTCAGAGTTCCATCATTAATTTCTAAAATTGCAGTCTATCTCTAGTTTGAAGGGAAAAAATTATCAGTGGATAAAATTTTAGCACTTTAAATCTTTTGTATGTTTACCTTAAAGCTCTGGTGCCTGTTACCTGGTAAATGAATGATTAAATAGCAAACAATATAAATAGAAGCAGTGACACATGTTTAATTCTAAAACAGAATATTTTGATTTGACAGAATTAAAATGGGCAAAATACATAGTACAGAGGCATCCCTGACCCCCTGCATCCCAAGAGATAGCTGTTGGACCCATAGTTTGGGCAAATAAAAAGCTAAAAGCTTACGGATTTGTTTTTTAGGCTAATCAAAATACCTTTTTATCACAAAATGGCTGCATAAAATGTCCTTTACCCCTTAGATCAACAGCTGTTTGTTTTTTTTTAATTCACAGTTGTATCTGCTCAAGATTGTGACTTTGTATCACATACCTTTAATATTTTCTATTGGTAAAGTTATTCCTTGTTTGTGTAATTAAATATGCAAGTAGTACTTGTCACCTAAATATGTGAGAAGTCCTTTGTCACCTGAGCCAAGTTTAGGAACTCCTGGGCCTATGGTATAACATTGTGGAGGCTAGAAGCTTATAACTTTTCCTTAGATCTATAAGTCAGAGTTCTAAGTAATAAGTTTAACAGATTCCTAGAATAGTTTGTGAGGTGGGGAAGGGGAGACCACCCATGCTTCCTTTCCAAAGTATTTATCTCATATTTTGGGTAATAGATAAAATCGCACCATTAAGCCTGGCATAGCTCTTAATATTTTTTTTTTTTTTTTGTGAGGAAGATCAGCCCTGAGCTAACATCCATGCCAATCCTCCTCTTTTTGCTGAGAGAGACCGGCCCTGAGCTAACATCTATTGCCAATCCTCCTCCTTTTTTTTTTCCTCCTTTTTCTCCCCAAAGCCCCAGTAGATAGTTGTATGTCATAGTTGCACATCTTTCTAGTTGCTGTATGTGGGATGCCACCTCAGCATGCGGGAGAAGCGGTGCGTCGGTGCGCGCCCGGATCTGAACCCGGGCTGCCAGTAGCGGAGCGCGCACACTTAAACCACTAAGCCACGGAGCCGGCCCCCTTAATTTTTAAAAAGAATTGGATTCTACATTGTTCTTATCTGAACTTTTTTCTTTTTCCTCCATGATGTAGTTTCTAGAGAACCAGTTATCTCCACTCCAGTTTCTTTAGGTTTTGAAAAGTCAAACGTCACCATTACTAACAAAGTCACTTTACCAAAAAAGGAGCCACCTAAAGAGAAGCCAGGTTGGTATCTCATAATTAAACTATTTTGTTAAAGCATCCTCAAATATTACATGCACCTGAAAACTTGAAAGTGCATGGTTTTTGGTTTCTTTACGTTTTAAATATTTTTAAATGTTTTGATTATGTTTCAATTTAGGGTCATGCTTTTAAACATGTTTTTAGTACTTGATGAAGTGTCATTTTGCAGTTGTTGATGCTGCTTCACGAGTGTTCACAAGGACATGTTTGTGTGTGTTGGGAACACTGCCCCCAGCTAATTTAATTTGTAAAGCTTCTTCATGAGTGGGAACTTTCTCTGCCCAGCAGTACCTCTCCGGGAGGTTACATTCACACGATGGGCGTTCAGTGTTGTGTTTCTGATCAGCTCTTCAGACGATGTGTACTTTTATTACATTTCAGAAGCTGTAACCAAGAAGCGAAAAGCTCGTTCCATGCTTCCTCTGAGTACAAGCCTGGACCACAGGTCCAAAGAGGAGCTTCATCGGGACTGTTTGGTATTAGCAACTGCAAAACACTCCAAAGGTACAAAAATACACTTCCTTGGCCCATCCGTAGTCTTCTGGGAACTGGCACATAAGAGGTGCTTGTTTTATTTGTTGAATGAGTGAGCAAACAAATGTCCAAAATTATTGTATTTCTACTTCTCTAACTCTCCCTCTCCCCACACACCGCTGCCCAGCTGCCCCGTTCTGACCCACTGTCAGCACTCCCCAATGCCTTGAGATGTAATGCTCCACTGTTACTGTTGTAAATCGAGTTGTTACCAGCCATCTGTTTGCCAGAATTGCTGTGATGACTTAAACATCGCAGCACGAATCTTCTCCTTCAACTGTTCTTCCCCAGTAATCAGTATCTTCATGTAGGAAAAAAATATTTGCTTATTGGAAATATACCCATAATATGGCAGTTCCTTTAAAAATAATTGATGCAAGTTTTTGTTTATAGAAGGATTTTTGGTTTAAATTTTTCAAAGCCCTCATCTAATGTGCATTATTTTGCTATTTGAGCAACTTTGTTTTTTTTAATTTTGAGTATTATGTGTTGAAAAGGGATGCACATGATAAAATGAAATTCAAACAGTATAAAAAGAAAGGAAATCTCCCTCCCACCCCTGACACCCACTCCTCCATTTCTCCCCCAAGGTCACACTATTACCAGTTTCTTCTCTCTCCAGAGATATTTTAGGCTCTTATCATATATATAGCCCGCCTTTTGGAATTTTATGATGACTTCCTATAACTTACACATTTAACCATATAGTTTTACATTATTTCCTTTATTGGAAAATTACTCAGTTAACTTATTTAAAAACAGAATGAATATTGAATCTCTTTGTGGTAGATCCTAGTGAACGTTAAGGACATTTCTTGTTTGTTTGTTTGTTTTTTACTGTATTTAAATACACGTGGAATTTTGGGTTGGCTTTTACTTTTTTTTCTTTTTTTGAGGAAGATCAGCCCTGAGCTAACATCCATGCTAATCCTCCTCTTTTTGCTGAGGAAGACTGGCTCTGAGCTAACATCCATTGCCAATCCTCCTCCTTTTTTTTTTTCCCTAAAGCCCCAGTAGATAGTTGTATGCCACAGTTGCACATCCTTCTAGTTACTGTATGTGGGACGCGGCCTCAGCATGGCCAGAGAAGCGGTGCATTGGTGCACGCCCAGGATCCGAACCCCGGCCGCCAGTAGCGGAGCACGCGCACTTAACCGCTAAGCCACAGGGCCGGCCCCATGGGTTGGCTTTTTACGTTCTCTTTTTTTCCAAATCTTTCTTTGAGCAAACTGCAGACAATTGCGTCATTGGATTTTTCTAAGGCTGAGCTTAACAGACTGGAAGTATTTTCATATTTTGCTACCTTGGTAACAGGCAGGGGTCTCTGTTAGGGTAAACAAGGGCACAACATTCTTTTTCCCTGTCTGAAATGGTTCTGGACATATATTGGGAAGTAATTGAACAGAAAACAGTAACCTCTGTAATAACTTCATCTGATTTTTTTGTCTTTTGAATTAGCAGAGCTAAATGAGGATGTGTCTGCCGATCTTGAGGAAAGATTTCACCTGGGGCTTTTCATGGACAGGGCTACCCTGTACAGAATGATTGAGGTTGAAGGTGAGGCAAGTCCAGTCAACAGAATCCCATCCATCTTTATGCTCCCCTAACGCTTTGTACATTACCTGTTTTATGGCTGCCATCCTGTGGCATCGTAATGGTTGGTTTTACATGTTAGCTAACTGGGTTTCGAGCTCCCCAGTTTGCATATTCACATACACCCTTTGCGTCTGTCACAGGACCTAAACATACAGTGTTCACTCTGAGTGACTGAGTACAAGTGAAAGTGGGTGGATGGACACGTGACTGATAGGAGCCCCATTATGAACACTCTGGGAAGTGACTTACCTATCAGCGAGTGACAACATATTCTAGGAGTTTGCTTCTCTCTTTCATCCTATCTTTCTTTTTCTAGAAGTCAGTGCAGACAGATGTTTCCGAAATATCTTGCAAACATAATCTCTCCTCTAAACAGGAAAAGGTCACTTGGAAAATGGCCACCCAGAGTTATTTCACCAGCTAATGCTTTGGAAAGGAGATCTAAAAGGTGTTCTCCAGACTGCAGCAGAAAGAGGGGAGCTGACAGACAATCTCGTGGCTATGGCACCAGTCGGTATGTTCTTTTCAACAAAAGCTCTATCATCTCTAGGATACATCCACTAAAGATGGACATTGTCTTGAAGGACAGTTTGGCCATGTCTAGTAAAATTTTAAATGCACATACCCTTTGATTCAGCAATTCTAATTGTAGAAATTTAGCTGTACTCACACATGCAAAATGACAGATAGACATGGACTATCACCGTAGCAGTATTTGTAATAGCAAAAGATCACAAGAACCTCTATGTCCATCAGTAAGAGACTGGTTAAATCTTGTACATCTATACAGTAGAAACTCCTACAGACAGCCAAAGAATGAGGTAGTTCAGTGCATTCTGATATGGAATAGAACTCCAAGGAATAGTAAGTGAAAAGAATCAAAGTGTAAATGCACAACAGAATATTTAATACTCTTATCATTTATATTTATACATGTGTGGTTGTGTATTCGTAGACTATTTCCAAAGGTTTCAAAATAAACTGGTAATAACAGGAAACATAACATTATCAACACCCTGGAAGCTTCTTTCATGCTCCGTTTCAGTCACTGTGTCCCCACACCCCAGCAAGAATAACCACTATCCGGACTTCCATACTCTTTTATACCTTTTGGATTTTGTACTATTTTGTGTGTATTACATAATCAAACAGTTTATGTTTCAAAATAATGTGTATAGAAAGACATAGATGAAGCAGATGATTTGTAATGGCAGTTGAATTAATATCTAAATGTTCTGCTTAATGCAGTGACAAAAAACAAGGCATTTTCAACCCAAATGTAAATTTACATGCTTATTTTTTTCTTAAACCTGCTTCTTATTTAACCACAATCTTTCTTTTTTTTTTATTTAGCTGGCTACCACGTGTGGGTGTGGGCCGTGGAAGCTTTTGCCAAACAGCTGTGTTTTCAGGATCAGTATGTTAAGGCTGCCTCTCATCTACTTTCTATCCACAAAGTGTATGAAGCCGTGGAGCTGCTCAAGTCAAACCATTTCTACAGGTCTGTATGACCTTCCTGTTGAAGCAATAGTTGGATATAACGTGAAAATAATCTCTTAACAGCTCTGCTTCCTGATAACCAGTATAAAACCTTTATTGTAATTAAACATCTCAAACGTACAGAAACATTTACACTAGCTTAACCAACATCAATGCACCCACCACCTATACTTAACAAATGTCAACTTTTATCAACATTTGGCACTGATCTTTTTTGAAACTTCTTTGTGTTAAATAGTAACACAAATAGAGAAAACAGCATAAGACAAAGAGACAGAATCTTGCCAGCCACCCCAAAAGCTCTCTGTGTGCCCCCAGTTTATTTTTTTTTTTTAAATATAACATTCCAGATTTAGTTGAATTGCCTTTCCTCAGTTCTGTCCTCATACCTTCTCTAGAAGTAACCACTCTCCTGAGATTGGTAAGAATCCTTCCTCTCCAAGTTATTATTCTTTCACTATGATACATATGTAAGTACTGACAACTAAAAGGAGCCAAATATTTCTCATAGACAGCATACAGGTGGGTCTTGTCTTTTATCCGGTCTGACAGTCTCTGCCTTTTAACTGGAGTGTTTAGACCATTTATATTTAATGTAAATATTGGTATGATAGATTTAAATCTACCGTCTCGCTATTTGTCCCATCTGTTATTGTTCATTTCTTCTTTTCATGCTTTCATTTGGATCAGCTGAATATTTTTTTATCTCCAATACTGGCTTATTAGCTATACTCTTTTGTGTTTTTTTTTAATGGTTACTGTAGAGTTTATGATGAAAATTTTTAATTTATCACAGTTTACCTTCAAATAATATTGTACCACTTTGTATACAACATCATACTTCTTTCCTTCCTCATATCCTTTCTGCTATTGTTGCCATATATTTGACATGTTATAACCCTACATTATACTATACTATCAGAATTTTTGCTTTAAACAATCATCTTTTTAAAAAATTTTTAAATAACTTTTAAACATTTTTTATATTTGCCCACATCCTTATTATTTCCACTTTTCATTCTCTTATGTAGATCCAAGTTTCCAGTTGCTGTGAGTTCCTTCTTCACCTGAAGAACTTCAACATTTTTTTAGAGTGTGGTTCTGCTGGTGACCAATTCTATTAACTTTTGTTTGTTTATAAAAGTCTTTAATTTTGCCTTCATTTTAAAGGATCTTTCACTGGGGGTAGAATTCTAGGTGAGAAGTCTTTCAGTGCATCCAAGATGTCATTCTCTTGACTTGCGTTGTTTTTGACTTGACTACTTCATTTAGTCTTATCTTTGTTACATAGGAACTATGTTTTCTGTGACTGTTGTAGGACTTTCTCCCCTGATTTTCAGCCATTTGATATGATGGCTTTGGTGAGACCTTCTTTTTGTTTACCCTGTTTTGGTTTGTCTTCCTTCAGAAGTGTTGGACTCGGCCTTGACAAACAGTGTAGTTGCTTGTGGATCAGCTTGATCTTCTCATGGCTTATTTTTAAGCTTTCTCAGGGCAGGCTTAGAGAAATCGATACTCTAGAATTAGTTTGCCCTGCTGATTTCTGGTGTCTTTACTGAGTGCCTCAGGTATTCAACAGATCAGAACTCCAGTGTCTGGCTGGTCAGAAGTCCCCAAGCACTGAGTGAGCTCAGTGACTCAGCTGATAGTTCCCTGACTGTTCTTTGTCCAGCCTTAAGGAGTTTCCTACAATGCATGGCTTTTTGTTTAGCCAAAGACTCAATGGGATCTCCAGGCTGAGTTCTGGAGATCTTTCTCTGGACAGCTGCTTCCTTCCTACCCTCCTGCCCCTCAAATTCCAATTGCTTCGTCTCTCCTCAACTCAAGGAGACTGCTGAGGCTCTGCTGGGGTTCCCCATAGGAAAATGGCTTTAGGCAGGCCATGAGAGGGCTCACATCATTGGTTTGGTTCTCTCCAAGATGACGGTCCTGTGCTGCCTGATGTCCAATGTCTGAAAACAGTTGTTTCATACATATTTTCTCCAGTTCTTTAGTTTTGTGGCAAGAGAGTAAGGCTGGTCCCTATTACTCCATCATGGCTGGAAGTTGAGGTCTCAAAATACTTCTTAAATTTGCTTTGTCTAGATCACCTTAATCTAAAACACTTTTATTCCAGCTACAACTTTATGTTGGCTGCGATCAGAAGTTGTATATCATTTGGAAAATATTAGTTCACGGAATTATACAGATCCTCCAAATGTTAACACGTTTCATTATAAAATATCAAAAAAATCACATTCCTTAATATCATCATCAGTCTCATCAGAAAAGTCTTTAACTTTTGGGAAGCTCTCGAGCTCACAGTGGCAGCCACAAGGTTTCTAACATTCTAATTTTCACTTGAAAGCTTAAATTTTATCATTGGCAACAACACTGTTGGTTGTTTTCTGTGATGTGACAGGCTCACTTTGTTTATTTTTGAGAAAACATCTGCGAAATACCCAACACTGAATAACTATCATTTGTTTGTCAGGCATCCTTTCAAGAAGTAATGAGGTTCCAAGAAAAAAAAACTAGTTCAGCTTACGATTCATTTGTACAGGTTTTTCCTAGAGACAACCATTGTACTTTGGAAGGCAGTAAAGAACACAAAATGTTCTTCCCATTTTGTCATGCAGGATATTAAAAGACATGGACTTGAGGGATTTAGTAAAATGAATCATTTTTATTGCTTCAGTAAGGGCATTTGTCTTTTTTTTTTTATTTTAACTATAAGGGCCACTACCTGATTTTGCTCAAGTGCTAGCAGTTACCCACCATTGCTTTTGCATAATGAGGGCAAATGTCAACTGTAAGAAAAGGCAAATAACCTCTTAGCATTATTATGAGAATAGTTTTGACCTGATGAACCCCCTGAAAGGGCTTTGGGGACCCCTGGGAATCCATACCACACT